>NW_026858897.1:0-112336 GCF_026571515.1 Ruditapes philippinarum
AATTGTTTCATTGCATGTATCTTCTTACAAGAAATCGTGGTTAACAGTAAACACAGCTTATTTTCGTCATTCTATTGCAGATTTTGCGATGTCAAGCTGTTTTTGATATTACGAAAATTAATTTTCTCAAAATCAAATTTGAATTGCTTGTCTTCAAAGTCGGTGCCATTACCATACAATATTAATTATACATGGTAACGTATCAGTGCTTTATTCAATAGTCATATTAAGCCTACAGCAATGTGGTTAGCATATAACATGAAGATTAAGAGTATTTGTGCAACCATTTTATTAGGATTACATGTTAATTTGCTTTTTAAAAGCGTAATCTTTACAAGTCAATTTACAATCATAATTTTGATATTGTATTGCAGAAAGCTTCTAAAAATCATAATTTTGATATTGTATTGCAGACAGCTTCTAAAAATCATAATTTTGATATTGTGTTGCAGACAGCTTCTAAAAATCATAATTTTGATATTGTGTTGAAGACAGCTTCTAAAAATCATAATTTTGATATTGTATTGCAGACAGCTTCTAAAAATCATAATTTTGGTATAGTAATGGATCTTTAAACGTTTTGACTATTAAAGGGTTCAGTGGACATCTACTTTCATGAAAGAACACATTAAAACGTGTATTGCAATCACAACAAGGGTGCCATAGTCACAAAATACGCCAGTTTACGAAAGCTTTAGATGGAGATGGGGGCATTATGGATAAGTGTTATCTAGCAAGCAAGTTTTTATTCTTGGCACTATGTTGTTAAATGAACCTTGAAACAAATCAGTAGGGAAGATATGCACAGGATGTGTGACCTTGACCTTGGTCGCAGGGACCTGAACTTTATGCACGGCACTCAGCCTCACAATGATGAACATTTGTGCCAAATTATATTGAAATCCCTCTATGCATGTAGAAGTTTTGCTCCAGACAAGCGTTTTTCTATGAGCTCTAACTGTGACCTTCACCTTTGACCTAGAGACTTGGTTCATGTGCAGGGCACTACTTCTCATGGTGGTGAACAATTCTATAAAGTAACATTAAAATTCCTCCATGCATGTAGAAAATATGCTCCAGACAACTTCTGGATATTTAATCATCTCCAGTGACCTTTACCATGCAAATATTAACCTAAATTAAATGTGTCACACCTGTAGTCATGATAGTTACCATTTGTGCTACAATCCATCAATAAATGATGACTAAATGGTCCCTATACACATCTTTAAATTTTTATCTGAACTTTGACCTCTATGTGTAACCTTGACTTTGGTCGCAGGGATCTGAATTTTGCGTGCGACACTCAGCCTCACAATGGTGAACATTTGTGCCAAGTTATATTGAAATCCCCCTATGAATGTAGAAGTTTTGCTCCGGACAAGCGTTTCTCAATGAGCTCTAAGTGTGACCTTGACCTTTGACCTGGAGACTTGGATCATGCATAGAGCAATACATATCATGGTGGTGAACATTTCCATAAAGTATTATAAAAATTCTTCCATACATGTAGGAGATATGCTCCAGACAAAATCTGGATATTTCATCATCTTTAGTGACCTTGACCTTGTATATATTGACCTAAATTATATGTATCACAGCCATAGTCTTGATAATGACCATTTGTGTTACAATCCCTCAATAAATGATGACTAAATGGTCCATATACACATCTTCATATTTTTATCTGAACTTTGACCTCTATGTGTGACCTTGACCTTGGCTGCAAGGACCTGAATCTTGCGTGCGACACTCCACCTCACAATGGTGAACATTTGTGCCAAGTAATATTGAAATCCCTCTATACATGTGGAAGTTTTGCTCCGGACAAGCATTTTTCAATGAGCTCTAAGTGTGACCTTGACCTTTGACCTAGAGACCTGGTTCATGTGCGCGACACTGCTCCTCATAGTGGTGAACATTTCTATGAAGTTTCATTAAAATCCCTCCATACATGTAGGAGATATGCTCCGGACAAAATTGGACGCCGCCCGCCCGCCAGCCTGCCCGCCCGCCCGCCAGGGGCGTTCCCATAATACGTCCCGTTTTTCAAACGGGCGTATAAAAATAAAGTATACATTAAAATAGGCGAACCTGGCTGAACTATCTCGTAAATGGTAAAATTAAATCAAGTAATAGGAAACGCAATAATTTTGAAGCATTAACTGTAAGATGGAAATTTCTTTGGTACAGACTTGGTGACAACTGGTAAGTATTTGTCCTTAAAGAATTAAATTCTGTAAAGTTCATGACTTTTCTTAGATTATATTGTTAAGAGGGGGTATGAATATTCATGCATCTGCACATACAATATTGTATTTCAAACTGCAGTGGAAAACCTTATATAATTAAAATGTGCATCATACATTCTTTTAGTCTCAGATGTAAGTAATAAAATACTGAAACACATATTTTACATGCAAAACTTGTCCCATAGTAATCAAATGATACTGTCTCGCTTGTCTGTTTATTAAAGTATAAATAACATAGAAATGTTTTATGCACAATAAAAATACTTGTGCTTAGTTTTGTCTGTAAGTTTCTTTTTCCAAAGGACACACTATATAATAACATTTGTAAAATACATGTACTTGAAACTTCCCATAAGCCCTCAGAATAAAATTATGCGGTATTCATTCCACAACACTACAAATATCGCATTTTAGTTTGGGTTGATTTTATGTGATAGCCCCACAGAAGAGGTGATATGGCAACATTCCAGCTGGTGGAGGAAGACCTCATGTGCCTCTTGCTGCATTATGTCGGGCACAAATTGGCACGTGAATAGAACCATTGCCATTCCATAAGATAGTTAAATAGTGTCCTCGCAATGGAAGACTAATCAAGGCTTGTAATTTAAATTGCAAAATGCCATTGTGTACCCTAAAACAGACAAATAATCAAAGTACCGAAAATACATTTTATAATAAATTTTATCAATTGAGAATCTTAAAAGACAAATTAAATCCCCTTCATTAAAAACAACAAGTAGCGCAAAATAATTTATTGCATTTATACAAATACAAACATTGTAAATCAGAAGTACTGTCAGTTTACAATATATAATATTTAACACAATAAAAACATAAAACAATAATGATGCTTTTGAGTAATGACAAAATGAATTTGTGTGAATCAGCTGAAAAGAAATCACTCAAATTTGTTCATCTTTTTATTTTCAGAGTTAATACTAGTAAATTCAGGCCAATTGAAGACATAAAGTTACATTGAGCTGTAATGTTGTATATCAACTTGTATAGACAGTAAACTGCTGTCAACTGTTTCTTTATAAAAAAAATATACAAATCAATAATTTCAGGTTAAAATGATATTAAACTATAAATGTATCTAATGAAAGCTAAAAATAATTTAAACACTTGTAAGTTGGTTATTTTTGGTTTGATAATTAAATAAAATGAAAACCAAATAAACAATTTTTCATATAAAAAAGAAAGAAATTTGGAACAAATTTAGAAAGTAAAAATACTGTAGCTGTCACTTCCCTGAAGAATAGTTTATCCATTTTACATATTGACTGCAAAAAAAGGTTAAAGTATATTTTGTATGGATGGATTATCTATTCATAGATTGGTTCATCTCTAACATAAAAGTCAACATTATCAAGGTCATATACATACATGACTATTTCAAATCATATAGATAGGCTGTAACCTGGTGAAATATAAAGTAATAAGCCTTTTACCACCAGTGAAGAATCTGGCTGTACAGTCTAACACAGCTGTGTACAGTGTAACATAGCTTTGTACAGTCTAACATAGCTGTGTACAGTCTAACATAGGTGTGTACAGTTTAACATAGCTGTGTACAGTCTAATATAGCTGTGTACAGTGTAACACGGCTCTATACAGTCTAACACAGCTCTGTATAGTTTAACACAGCTTTGTTCAGTCGAACTTAACTCTGTACAGTCTAACTTAACACTGTGCAGTCTAACATAACTGTGTACAGTCTAACTTAACTCTGTACAGTCTTACTTAACGCTGTACAGTCTATCATAGCTGTGTACAGTGTAACATAGCTATGTACAGTGTAACATAGCTATCTACAGCTGTGTACAGTCTAATATAGCTGTGTACAGTCTAGCACTGCTTTGTACAGTCTAACATAGCTTTGTACAGTCTAACATAGCTTTGATTAGTTTAACATAGCTGTGTACAGTCTAGCATAATTGCATACAGTTTAACACAGATGTGTACAGTCTAACATAGCTGTGTACAATCTAACATAGCTGTGCACAGTCTAACATAGTACTCTACAATTTGTTTGCTTTTTTGTATTTTGATATTGCAATACCTGAAACGTTGTATAGACTGTTCCAAGTTTATAACTAAGAACATGTATATACATTACATAAAATCAGCAGGGTTTGGGTAAAACATTATAGCAATGCTTGCAGACAACATCTGTTTGCAAGGTGATAACTAGATCACCAGGTTGAAAACATACACAAATAAAATACTTTTGTATCATTTACAAAACATCCATATAAAATGGCACCAAATCTATTTAAGTAGAAGATTAGTTACAGATATATAAATATCACATAAAGTAGTTTGAATGTTACATTAGTTTAAAATACACTACAACCAATGCTTGTAACTACATGTATGTGTAATATTAATAGTATAATATAATAGTTACTACTGGAAATATCATTTAACATGTTTACTGACATCATCATTTATAGGTTTATAATAGATACATCATATAACTGAATAGATAATAATTGTTTTTTTTTATTTATTTACATCACTATATTTATTTCTAAAAATGCAGTAGTAAAATAGTAAAAAGTTTTACCCTTAAATCTACTGGAAACAACACTGATTAACATTTACCACTATAATAACAGAGCCAGGTCAGTCTGTACAACTGTACAGTCTGGCGTGCTTGACTGGGGGATTGAAAGAAGAACAGATGGAAGAACAAATAAACTATATGCTACACAAACAAATTAACACTGAGCAGATATGGTAAACTTTGCTATATTACAAAAAATATGCTTCATTCTATAACTTATGCCTAAGTTTTGATTTCTATATTTGATTGTTTTATCTTTATAAGATTGTTTACTCTGGGATAATATCTAAAAAAAAAGTTATTGAAAAAAAAAGTTGAATAAATTCAAACTTCAAATATAATTTTAGATGCTACTGTTACATTGGTCAATACTATTTAAAAGAAACAATAATAAATTGATGTTGATGATCTAAAATGCTAGTTATGTTAAACAACATGTCATATCTTGAAAACATATAAAACAATACTACAAAACGTAATGACATTGGACCATTACAACAAAAAATAAAACATCAAAAATATAAATTAATTTTTTTTTTAATTCTCAAGCAAAATCAAACATCAAATATGTTTATACTCCAGCAAACACATACAAAATATTGATCAAAATGTGTTTTTGAATGTTAAAAGCAAAAAAAAACAAGAGCCATGTCAACATGGCCATCCCCCGCCGAATGTGTTTGCTCATTGGAAGAATGTATATGTAGTAGAGCAGAATAATTCCATTTTAAGAGGTCTTTTGGTAATGAAAACTGATGGCTATAGTGATTACAGATTTGAAACCTATGTGAATACTGATGGCTGAAAATAACCATGGGCAATAACTGAAAAATAATGCAGGGTAGGTTATCATTCTTGTGTGCTGCATCCCTCCTCAGTAAAATCTATCCACCTATGAAGTTTCAAGTTGATACCTCAAATACTTTTTGAGAAAAAAATTGAATTGAGAATTAAGTATGAAAAATAACAAAGGGCAATAACTCAAAAATTATAAAAGGTAGATTATCATTCTTGTGCACTGCACACCTCCTGAGTTAGATCTATGCACCTATGAAGTTTCATAATGATATCTCAAAGGCTTTTTGAGTTATGCTCTGGACAAAAATTAATTTTGAAAAATAAAAAAACGGCAATAACTAAACAATTATGCAGGGTAGAGTTATCGTTCTTGTGCACTGCACTCTTCCTCAATGAGATCCATCCACCTATGAAGTTTAAAGTTGATACCTCAAATACTTTTTGAGATAAGCTCCGGACAAAATAGTTTGAAAAAGAACAAAGGGCAATCACTAAAAAATTGTACAGGGAAGAGTTATCATTCTTTTGCACAGCATTCCTCCGCAATAAAATCTATCCACCTATGACATTTCATGTTGTCATCTCAAACACTTTTGAGTTATGCTCCACTCGGGTGAAAAATTATGTATGAAAAATAACAAAGGGCAATAACTCAAAAATTATAAAAGGTAGAGTTATCATTCTTGTGCAGTGCACACCTCCTGAGTGAGATCTATGCACCTATGAAGTTTCATTTTGATATCTCAAATGCTTTTTGAGTTATGCTCTGGACAAAAATTAATTTTGAAAAATAACAAAGGGCAATAACTCAAAAATAATGCAGGGTAGAGTTATCATTCTTTAGCACTGCACTCCTCATCAATGAGATCCATCCGCCTTTGAAGTTTCAAGTTGATACCTCAAATACTTTTTGAGATAAGCTCTGGACAAAATAGCATGAAAAAGAACAAAGGGCAATAACTTAAAAATTGTATAGGGAAGAGTTATCATTCTTGCGCACAACATTCCTCCTCAATAACATCTATCCACCTATGACATTCTATGTTGATATCTCAAACACTTTTGAGTTATGCTCCACTCAGGTGAAAAATTAAGTATGAAAAATAACAAAGGGCAATAACTCAAAAATTATGAAAGGTAGAGTTATCATTCTTGTGCACTGCACACCTCCTGAGTGAGATCTATGCACCTATGAAGTTTCATGTTGATATCTCATAGGCTTTTGGAGTTATGCTCTGGACAAAAATCAATTTTGAAAAATAACAAAGGGCAATAACTCAAAAATTATGCAAGGTAGAGTTATCATTCTTGTGCACTGCACTCCTCCTCAATGAGGTCTATCCACCTATGAAGTTTCAAGTTGATAACTCAAATACTTTTAGAGATATGCTCCGGACAAAAAATGTCGGACGGAAGGACGGACGGAAGGAGACTATTTCTATATCCCCTGCCGCCTTTTCGGCGGGGGATAATAAACTGAAAAAATAAATGTAAACATAATATAAGAGGACATGTAGCCGGGATTAACACAATGTAATCTTTACATCAAATCACGCACACTGCACTATTTTGTCTTGAAGATTGTGGTGAAAGGATATATTTCATCTGTTGTAAACATTGTAAATAAGTTAAATATTAGTCAACTGATGTGATTTTTAACAGTCCTGTAGTAATTAAATGGTCCTAACATGTTGACACAAAAACTTATCAATGTAAAATTTCTATAACTACTATATAAATATATATATGATTTATATACTGTGCTAATACATAGATAAACAGTTAATTTTCAGATGCCAACAGAAAACTGTTTATCTGATAGGTAGTTGCTAGTCCCATTATTTTATGTCCCAAATTAAAATGATATCTATGTTTTAGATTTTTTTCCATCAAATATCCTTAATAAAAATGCCTAAATATTTTCTCACTGGATCTTACTGCTTCATTTTTTCAACATTAATTTTGTTTATTTTTTTTTAATTGTCATAATTCAATCTCGATAAGTTTGCTTATTTAAGGCATCTTTTAAGCTCTAGACATGTGTAACCCTGGGGGCCCAATAACACAAAGCCAGGATGACATCTTTTAAGTACCAGGCGTGTGTAACCCTGGGGGCGCCCCCATCCTACACTGAGAATAACAGGCACACTGACTGGGTACCAGCAGTCAGGGTAAAAATTACTGCCCTATGGGATATATTACAAGCTGCTGTAAAAACTCCCCCCAACAATACTAAGCCTGGTTATAACCCAACTGTTCTTTGTCGTAAAAATAAAAACTTGGACACTAAAAGACCTAGCAGCACAGGTACACCTGTAAAGATAACAATACGATTATTTCACCTGCAATCTTATACCACAAGGAAGAGAAGCAGGTCAGGGCTATTTAAATGACATGTGCAGAGTGTTTGAAAAAGGTACTTGCTAAAAATGAGGAATTGAAAAATATTTTTATTGCCAATAATCCTATCTATTTTTGGAATGTTTATAAGATTAAAACAAAGTGATAAATAAATCAATGACAACTGTTTATGATGTATTCAGTAAAACCTTATATTTTACAGACTCATATTGTCAGAAAGTTTAGAACAGTTTTTTTTCTCCATACTTTCATACAATAAACTGTAAAAAAAAACTTAAAATTTGCACTAACATAAATTTAAAATCACATATTTAAAAGTTATTTCAAACCAAAAAATTTAATACCGGGTATGTTTTTTCTGAAAAAAAAAAACAAAAACCATACAACCAATGCATAAAATTAATTTTGAAAAGAACTTGAAACACTATTGTCAAAACATGGACAATAGGCATACAAATGAGCCGTGTCAAGTCAAAACCAACATAATGGGTTTGCGACCAGCATGGATCCAGTCCCTTACAGACCCTAAAACAAGTAGAGAAACTGATAGCGAACAGCATGGATCTTGATCACACTGCGCGGATGCGCAGGCTGGTCTGGATCCATGCTGGTCGCAAACGCACTATGTTGGTTTTGTCATGACGCGGCTCAAATATTGTTTAAAAATGCATTTTGTTTACTATTAGTATTACTTACAAATATTATCTGATATACAAGAAAAGAATAATTTGAAATAAGATGTGAAAGTAACTTTTGACAAATATTATTTCTGAAACCTTGACATATATTAAGATATAAAACAAATATCTACAAAAAACAACTGACAAATTATAAACTAGTACCACTATGATAACCACTATTTCTTTTTTTCTTTTTTAAATTAATCAAAAAACAAAAACAATCAAAGATTTTTAAGATATCAATTTGAGTATAGGATTTCAAGTTATAAAGTTAAACATGTATTACATATAAAATATAACAATTAAACAAGCAAACATCATAAATAAAACAATAAATATTAGTGTGACAGAATGTTTCAACTATATGTAAGCCTGTTTAACAATAAATAAACAGACAGGACAAGAAACATATTAAAGCTGACAAAAGACGAGTTCAATTTCCTACAACAGCTGTGCACTTAATTCTTATAAGTAAATATTTTTCCTAACAAATGCTCTACTTGGTAGGGTAATAAGAAATTGTCATTAGAATTTATTCTTGAAATAGAGAGAAATAAAGAATCCCTAAAGAAAGCCCAACACGACAAAATTGTAAATAATGCAGACTAGGTTTGATTGAGCCTGTTCATGGACGGTAATGGAAAGTGCAAATTACAGTCCACGCCCCCTACATTAAATCATGCAGAATTCTACATTTAACATCGTAATGGTGAAGTTTTGAATTAAGAAACATCCGCAGATGTGGGCAGATGTGTTAAATGGCGGTCCTTTATGGAACCTTCCAAAAGTGACAAGTAAATGCCATTCCATGAAAAAACCCGCGTATGGGTTTTCCCAAGTAAAAAAAATGCATCTTAAAATTTAAAAAAAGGGCAGAAAAAATTGAAAAACATCAGAAATTAAAAAGGGTGGGTTTGGAAAAAAAGGGAATTATTTAAAAACTAATTGGGAAAAAATTAAAAATTAAAGTACAAAAGTAGGAAAATAACCAAAATTCCAAATAAAAACAGAAAATGATAGTAAAAAATTTGGGCAAAAGTTATGTCCTCCCGTTTACAAAATGGAAAAATAATGGTTTTCTATAAACTGTATTCCAAGGGTTTTAAAAACAGTAACCAAAAATTGGGTATAAAAAAAAAAAGAGGGGTTTCAAAAAAAAGGAATTCTAAAATTTTTTAAAAGGGCAAAAACTTTTGTTTAAAATTACTGACAGAGTTATGTCCTCTGGCCTGGAAGGAAAAATAATAATAATTTAACTAAAACAAGTATTTCAAAAGTTTTAAAGGCCATACTTTAAAAGGGTATTGGAAAAATTTTGATGGTACAATAACTTAACTAGAATCCTAAAAGGGGATAAATGCTTTCAAATATTTTTGTTGACATTCTAAGCACATCTTAAATTTTACACACAGCTTTTATTTTTCATTATTTTAGTACAATAAACTTTGAATATATTGATACCATAGAACACAGTTATCCTCGCAATCTGATCAGGATCCATGCTGTTCGCTTACAAACCCTATAACAAGTAGAGAAACTGATAGCGAACAGCATGGATCCTGATCAAACTGCGCGGATGCGCAGGCTGATCTGGATCCATGCTGGTTGCAAACCCATTATGTTGGTTTTGTCATGACGCGGCTCATATATCAATTCAGCTGTCAAGAGGATTTATTGGGGTGTAAAATTTTTGGTAAAAGCTGTTAATGAATAATTATGAAATGATATTATATCATCCCTGTAAAAACAAACACACAGTAAAAACATACTCAATGGTTATGACAACCATTTCAGTCATTGAAAATAATTAAACAAATTCATTTACTGGCAATTCAACAATCCTGAATTTATGGCAATGATAAAATCCTCACATCATCCAATGTTAAGGATAAAAATACTCTTACATATTGACATTTATAAAACACTCCATCATCACCAGCAATGACAAAACCCTTTCCCACACTGTTATTGTTAAAACCCTAGTGTCTATGACAAAACTCAGTCAAACACCAATGAAACCAAGTCATACATTGGTAATGATGAAACCCTGTCACACATTGATAATGATGAAACCCTGTCATACATTGGTAATGATGAAACCCAGTCATTCAATGGTAATGATGAAACCCAGTCATATATTGATAATGATAAAACCCTATCATACACAGATAATGATGAAACCTGTCATACAATGGTCATGATGAAACCCTGTCATACAATGGTAATGATAAGACCCTGTCATACATTGGTAATGATGAAACCCTGTCATACAATGGTAATGATGAAACCTTGTCATACAATGGTAATGATGAAAACCAGTCATACATTGGTAATGATGAAATCCTGTCATACATTGGTAATGATGAAACCCAGTCATACATTGGTAATGATGAAACCCTGTCATACAATGGTAATGATGAAACCCTGTCATACAATGGTAATGATGAAATCCTGTCATACAATGGTAATGATGAAACCTTGTCATACATTGGTAATGATGTAACCTTGTCATACATTGGTAATGATGAAACCTTGTCATACAATGGTAATGATGAAATCCAGTCATACATTGGTAATGATGAAATCCTGTCATACATTGGTAATGATGAAACCTTGTCATACAATGGTAATGATGAAATCCAGTAATACATTGGTAATGATGAAACCAAGTCATACAATGGTAATAATGAAACCTAGTCATACATTGGTAATGATAAAACCCTGTCATACAAAGGTAATGATGAAACCCAGTCATATATTGGTAATGATAAAACCCTGACATACAATGGTAATGATGAAATCCTGTCATTCAATGGTCATGATGAAACCCTGTCATACATTGGTAATGATGAAACCCTGTCATACATTGGGAATGATGAAGCCAGTCATACATTGGTAATGATGAAATCCAGTCATACAATGGTTATGATAAAACCCTGTCATACATTGGTAATGATGAAACCCTGCCATACATTGGGAATGATGAAACCCAGTAATACATTGGTAATGATGAAACCTTGTCATACAATGGTAATGATGAAATCCAGTCATACATTGGTAATGATGAAACCAAGTCATACAATGGTAATAATGAAACCCAGTCATACATTGGTAATGATAAAACCCTGTCATACAATGGTAATGATGAAATCCTGTCATTCAATGGTCATGATGAAAACCCTGTCATACATTGGTAATGATGAAACCCTGTGATACATTGGGAATGATGAAACCCAGTCATACATTGGTAATGATGAAACCCTGTCATACATAGGTAATGATAAAACCCTGTCATACATTGGTAATGATGAAACCCTGTCATACATTGGGAATGATGAAACCCAGTAATACATTGGTAATGATGAAACCCTGTCATACATTGGTTATGATGAAACCCAGTCATACATTGGTAATGATGAAACCCTGTCATACATTGGTAATTATGAAACCCAGTCATACATTGGTAATGATGAAACCCTGTCATACATTGGTAGATGAAAACCTGTCATACACTGGCTTCAATTGCATTGATGAAATCAGCAAGCTGCTCATCAAAAAAAACTGTTACTTTTTGTTAATAAAATTGTAAAATCATAGTTAAACATTAACAGAATCGTGTTTAACAGTTACTTTCATGTCCCAAAAATCATTAAAACACCCTAGTGACATGGTAACATTCTAAACTGTATTTTTTGTATTTGACAACATTGTCTCTCTTTTATATATTTGTAAGACATTTCAAAATCTATTATCATCTCTTACTAATATGTTTAATAAGACCGCAGTCTAGAATGGACGCGCAAGCCGTATTATTGCGAAAAACAGGCGAGTACTGGTATACAAAATTAAAATTGCAATGTAAAAGAACTGGGAGAAAATGAGAAAACCGGTCTTATACTTTAGATGAACTATACTCTCACTGACATTTTGAGAATGAAAGATGTAGAAAATGACTTTGATTCGATATGCACCAATAATATAATCGTTGTATATATCCCATAATGCAGAATTGTTAAAATAATGCAGGATTGTGCAAAATAAGACATAGTTTTAGAAATAAATGCCAAAAACAATTATCTTATGAAGCTATATAGTTCGGCAAATGTGTTAGGTATACCGAAAAGCAAACAATAAAGAAAGGCTAAATGTGCGTTTTTGTACTTATGAATACCGCGAAATACAAACTTCAACGCAAGAACAGTATACGTAGCCAGTTCGTTTTTTCTAACAAATAATCTTGAATATAATTTTATGTTATCAGGGTCCTTACAGCCGTATGCGCTAATTTAGTTCTATTAATTTTATGAAATGTACTTCAAAATAAATATCGACCCTTTTTCCTATTCGAAGTTGTCATTACCCCCACCCCCACCCCCATATAAATTTGCACAATTCAGCGTTATTTTTGGAAATTTCTGCGTGACGGGATATACGTCAGGTGCCCGTTCGTGCCTTAAATAATGCACGGAAGGGCACCTGAGGTCTTCCTCCACCAGTAAAGCTGGAACGTCGCGATATGACCTATACTGTGTCGATGTGACGTAAAACCCAAAACAAACAAAATCTTAAAGATCCTGTATGTTTTGTTATTGATATTGTCACTGTGTGTATACCACACTTGTAAAAACTTATATATGTATATAATTATGCAAGTAAAACAATTTTCAAACATCAAAGAATATGTAAAATGTGTACTGCAAATTTTTGTGCACCTTATATTTAATCAATAAATTACATGCATTCATTTCTTATTGGAAAATTTGACTTAGAATTTATAGAAAATAAATTTCTAATTACCTCCCTTTATTTACATGAAATGTTGAATTGGGTAATATCTTTATAAATAATACTTATTTGAACTTATAATATTGACAAATCCTAATTTGAGCATCATATTTATGAAATAAAATCATGAAAAAATTGTGTTACAGGATCTTTAATTACTGACTGACTTGACTTTATTTTACTTTACTTGACTTGCATGCAGAAATGAAGTCAATTATTGTTATTCATCTGACTTAACTTTACTTGACTTGCATGGAGAAATGAAGTCATTTATTGTTATTCATCATAATTATTAAAGGGAAGTAAATGCTAAAATATTTGTTATGTAAAGTTACAAAAGTTATCCTCATTCATTTGTCATAATCATTATGTTGATTTCTCTTTGTGGATTCTAATTATAGGCATTACCGAATTTCTCAAGTATGTAGCTAAATTATATAATGTTAGGTAAACATAGACAAATTCTTGAGCATTGTATATATATATATACAATTAAAACGTTTTCTCACATTTCATAAACCAAAATGTTTTAGTTATATATATGTTCATGTCATGTGTTATATATGTATTATATGTTGTATCTGTATATGTAATATGGTGATGATCTTGTTATGCTTAAACCAAGTAATGATTTTTGTCCTGTTCTGTTATGTTCTGTATAACGCAAACGATGTCACGTCAAAATATATCAACAGCCTTAAAAATCATTTTTCAATGAGTGGCAAAAGTGGTTTGATTGGGTTTTACGTCACATCGACACTGTATAGGTCATATCGCGACGTTCCAGCTTTACTGGTGAAGGAAGACCTCAGGTGCCCTTCCGTGCATTATTTAAGGCACAAACGGGCACCTGAGTAGAACCACCGACGTTCCGTAAGCTAGCTGGATAGCTTCCTTACATGAAAGAATCCAAAAACCCTGTCGAGATTCGAACCCACAGCGGTGAGGGGCAAGTGATTTGAAGTCAACGATCTTAACAACAAAAGAATATGAATAGGCCAAATGATACTTTCAAACAAAATGTACATGTACTATATTATGAGTTTGTTTACTTTGCTGTAAAATTTGTTTTAATTGAGACTCTATCTGTCATTGCAACAACAAACAGACATCCTTTTTCCTCCAACCTGGGATATATATATATGATGATGATATTGTGTGCCAAGAAAAAACAGTAAGTACAAATGTATACATACCATATTTATTTGAAAATGCAACAATATAGTTATATACGTGTACTAATAAATACAGAAAAATAAAGTCTTTTCTAAACTTGATTATCAAAATACTCGTCAGACGATAATCATTGTATTAATATTTATAAACAAATCAGGTGTATTATGTCATATACAGATGTTGAATGATTTATTCCGTCAGTTATTGACAAGAACTCCACTAAATGTGTTCTTCCTATATGCGTCTTCAAGCAGCTTGTAGTTAGAATTTGACGCTGTTGCTTTAACCCAAACTTTTTCTCCTGATCTTACTCTTACTATTGCCCCAACAGTACTACAGGTGTTATAAATCTTATCATAGTTTGAATCTGCTGCAATAACTTTATCTTCCAACACAAGGCCAATATATGAAAATTTTGTAGCATAAGTACACGTATGAACAATAAACTGGTACAGTCCTCCAATAGGTGCTGTAAAAATTCCAGTAGAAGTGTCGTAACCCGTTCCCTCGTTAATCATAATTTTCGTAAATATAATAATCTCGTCTGTTGTATCAAGAACCAAATCTGTCAAATAATGTGCATGGAAAGCGATCGGAGGTCGTTCAAGTTTTTCTGAGTATAGAAAAAAAGAAAGTAAGTACGTGTTTCTTACAATTGTTTCTTTATGATTTAGGTTTTTTTTGTAAATCGGGTACTTTTACAAAACATAACAATTATAAATTAATAGTCGATGGTTAAATATAAAGAATAGCCAGATTGCAATATAAGCGCTGGGAAAATATCTTATGAATATCTGTTTAAAACATGATATTTTAGAGCTATAATAGAAACATGTTTGCAAAAGAAGATGATGATCTGAATTCAAAATTAGAATATATACACGTAAGTGAATCGGTTAAGGATGATTGGCATTACTAATTTATAGTTACAGCAACATGTTAGTTGAACAAGTACTTAATATTTCAACCTGGCCATTGATGTGCTATATATTGTTTTAAAAATGCACTTTAAAACAACCAGGTGAATATCATATAATCATATACAATTTTATGAAACACAGTTTCTGAAAATTATCATCACGTGTAAGAGAAATGGGAAAAATACCCTGAAGTTGAGTAAGTTCATCTCTTTTAGCTTCCATGTCACTCGTGAGGTTGGTTCTTGTCTCATCAAATAAGTTCTTAAAGGATCCTGTAAAAATAATATCAAAGTACAATTACTAACGGTAATCAAAGTTCAATAAGTATTATAATTTATGTGTGTTTTTGTGTACATATGAACTGTTTGCAGAAAGTGTTGCTGATAATACGAAACTCAAACCGAAATATATTTTTACATAGACACTTGTGTTACTTTTTAAATGAAACTTTAACGAAGCAAAACAACCTGCATTCTAACAAAATTTTTTTTATAATCCTTGCTCACCTTCTATAATCAAATTTCATTTTTTTTGTCTTGTATTTCTATTGGCTAACGTGTTAGCCATTTTCCGACGTAGAATATAATATAAAGGGAATAAGATATTTATATTAAAGGATTATATATGTAAAATAAAGATGAGGAAATGTATTCAAAATAAGAAGTTATACAAGTAATTGAATATGTTGAACGATGATAGGAAGGACTAGTCTAAAGTTACAGCAAAAGGTTAGTCAAATATAAAAAAAACATATTCAAACTGATAATTGATAAAATATTGCACGTGAATGAACTTCAAAGGATCCAACTAAATCATAAAACCAACTGAGTCATAAAATCAAAACATAATTTTGGACAAAATGATCAGATGGAAGAGAAATGCGAAATAATACCTTGTAGTTGAGTAAGTTCTTCACTTTTAGCTCCCATGTCACTCGTGAGGTTTGTTCTTGTCTCCTCAAATAATTTCTTGAAGGATTCTGTAAAAATAATATCAAAGTACAATTACTATAATACCATGCACATCACTTGTAATCAAAGTTCAATAAGTATTATATGTGTTATTTTGTGTACATGTGAACTGTCTGCAGAAAGTGTTGCTGATAACACGGAACTTGATTCGGAACTAAGTTTTATATAGCCGATAGTGTAACTTCTGAAATAAAACTTAAGGGAAGAAAAACATCCAGCATTCTAACAGATATTTTGATTGTCCTCGCTCACATTCTATAATCAAATTTCAATGTTCTTTTGGCTGACAAAATAGCCATTTCATAAGGTTATTCAATATAGAATAAATGTAATAAATAGTCAGGGAATATGTTCCCTAATAAGAAAAATCAATGAGATGAGTCAGCGTTTTCCTTCATGGAAATATGTTTGTTTTGGTATATTCGTCTTAAAATAAATGTTCACTGTTATTCATGTTTTGTTTAGATCAGAAGTATACAAACAAACATGAATTTCGCAAACATAATTAAAAAATACAGCGTGTTCTTTGGTGCAACAAATAGAAAGAACTAAAGATAAACACACGTCAGAAAAGGGCAGAATGGCAACAATTAACTGATGTATTTTTTATAAATTTTATACTTGTTTATGCTCGTACAAGCAAATTGTTTATTTTTCTATCAATTTTTTTTATAAAAAATTAATGTCCATGTGAAAATTTTCTTTTTTAATGTTGTTATATGATTTCGTTTTCACGTTCCTTTATTTTTTATTGATATATGTTTATTATATTGTTATTAGATGTTTCGTTTCGAAACGAGACGAGTTAAGGAAACTTATAATAGATTATAAGTTTGCGGCAATAACATTTATGCCATATTCTACCGTTTATAAACATACACATTGTAGGTATATTTAAAGTAACCGATGTATGAAATGAATTCCCTTTAACAGCTAATGATTCTTTAAATGTCATATGTTCCACACATTTATCATATTACCGATTTTCTCATTTCAGTTTTCATTAAACAATACAAACTTTTAAGTTATATTGATTCAGACTTCAACAACAATCAGTTGTAAATTATATGCTAAATATATGTCATTTTTTGCATCACATCAGTAATATTTCAGTAAACATTTATCAATTTTCTAATAATGTAGATCTGGCGTTCATATTTTACCTTCTCTCCTTTTTATCTCGTCACTTCTCTTTAACATTTCGTCGGTTATGTTCTCCTTCATGTCCGCAAACATGTCCGTAACAGTTTGTTTAATTTCTGAAACTGTTTGCTTAATGACACTTAATGTACTGATGACATTTTCCTCAGTTTTCTTAATTTCATTTACCATTGTTTCTACCTTAATTTCAGTTCTTATCATTTTCTCTAAAAGCTGTTCTTCATATGCAAATTTAGAACATACAGGTTCTCTAGCCTCCAAGACATGGGAGCTATACATTCCAAAGATAATTAAAAATGCAACTAACGTTATGAAAGTCATTTTAAAAAAGTTACTACGAAATGTTTAAAAACACACTCTGAATCTCTAACCGTTATTTAAACTGTTGGGTTTTATAAAAGGGAAATCTGCCGACTTATTTGAAACGAGGCCCGTACGAAAACATTTTATTAAGGTTCTTTAGCACTTAGGATCAGGGAACGTTTAACAAACGTCAAATCAATAGCTTAATATGTTTGTGTCGGCAACATAGAAAAAAATTCGTTCTGTTAGAAATATTATTATATAAATGATAGGATAGCATAATATCTTAATAGTCATTATATAAGAATACCCGTGCTGTTTATCTCCGCGTAAACGGTATTGCACGGTCGTGCATTTTTTAATGTGATGTCATTTGCGCTATACAATTATAGAGTAAAGACGCGCTAAATGTTAGTTATAAGCGTGTCAATGAAAATTGCACGTTTTTACTATTTTCGGCATCATGTTAATTGAATATAATATTCGTGTAGTTTCATTACAATATTGAATAAAATAAAATTATAATTTTATTCAATTCGTTCATTGAATTCAGTATTGGAACTGTGTTGCGGGATGCGTCCAAAACCGCCTTTCCTTGTTGATCTTGTTCATCATCTGTTGACTTACATTCAATATACTTTATTTATTGTCAGAAACAAATATTCATTGCATAAAACATATTATTAATGGCAAATTAACTCATATTCATGAAGTTCGCAGCCTTCGCTATAAATATACGTATATAAAGAAAATACATTATACGAGTCGTTTATCAAAATAAATGATTTTATGTTCGTACATACGTTCTTTCATATTATTCAGTTTCTTCAATATTTCATGACAACCCTTTTAAAACCAATAGCTTGTATACCGATGAATTTCAGGTAACTGGAAAGTGTGAAATGCGTCTAGAATCGATATTTCCGCTTTATACTTTTGTAATATGAAAATATTCATATTGCATTTTTATTTTATTTTACTGTCAAGTCATCATTCGATTATTCATAGACGGTACAATAAGAGAGAATACGTTTACATGTCTGGAAATGTATTACAAATGTAAACCATTTCTTATATTTGAAATTTTTTACACTTTGGAAAAGAAACAACTGTTACACATGCATTTTCATGGTTGAATGTTGTTGTTCTAAAGTATCCATAACTTTGTTACCACCTCTGAATTCGATTTACCTACCCCTGATCATTTGTTAAAATCTTTAATAAGTTCATCGGGATTGACTTGAATTTCAATAATCTCAAACATATTACAATGTAATTAATGAATAACATGTAATTTGTAAATACTATTTAGTAATGTAATGATATTTTTATAAGTAAAACAACACTCTTCCCGTCCCTTCTTTCAAATAGAAAACGTAAATATATAATTGTTTATAACATTTTATCTTAATTATCTAAATCATTATATATTGTTTGATTATAAGAAATGTTTCTGAGTGGTCCTCGCATTAAATAAATGATAAGTTTCCTCATATTTAACGAGACACTCTGATAAAGACATTAAGGATACAATGGGTGCCGTTATACTACAATGATAAAACCGGTAACAATTAGATATATCAATAAAAAAACAACATTATAGCGGACGCTATTACTTAATGTATATACGGTGCCTCAGACGAGAAATGTTTGTGTTTTTATCTATTTCGTGCACAGGAGATACTATGTCGTGCGCGCGAGTAACTTAGTCGTGTACACGAGATTATTTTGTCGTTGGCAGGAGTTACGAAGTCGTGCGCACGAGTTACTAAGTCCTGCGCATTAATTAATAACCAAGTCTCGGGCATAATCTTGGGGGAATCTTATGTCCGGAAATCTTATAAAAATATTTCTGTAAGATCTTGCCAGAATACTGTTCAGTTGATTCCGCTGTGTATCAAAACAATCTTTGATGAGCGCAGGCCACTAGATGAAACTGCCTCTCGTAAGAATCTCCGTATCGTATACATATTTCTCTCCCTGGGAATTACAGGTGTCTACAATGGATGATAATCACATGGCTATCTCCCTAAGTTTGGACGACATACTACTATCAAGATATATATTATGGAGAGATATTATTAAATCGTGCACACGAGATACTTTGTCTTGCGCATGAGTTATATAGGAGTGCACATGAGATAATAAATAAGATGGGCAAGAGATTGGGTGTCGTGCACACAACACAAATTACTCAGTCGTTTGCACGAGTTACTAAGTTCTGCATACGGCTTACTTAGTCATGCGCACGATTCTAAGAAGTACACACAAGTTAAGAGGTACGCACGAGTTACTAAGTCTTGAGCACGAGTAACTATGTGACATCAATATTTATAAGGGATTTTTGACTAGCCACTAAGGGACTAACGGCAATGGCTCTATCTAGTAATAAAACGCAGGGCTTATTACTTTGCAAGTTATTGATTGGACAAGGATTTTAAGTGAATGGAAGTAAAATTAATATCATTAATTCGTTATATAAGATACTTAAGAGATATATGGACAAGTACAGCCAGAATAAGATACTGTATGTGTATTTAAATTCGCGGAAGAAAATTTTCGCGGAAAGGTCCATTTTGGGGGTATATACAAATATTCGCGTTATTTTGAATTCGCGGTGGTGACTGCCGAAAATCATAAATTCGCGTACACCCATCAGGTTAAAAAATATGGGAAGTTATTCTTACACGATTAGGCAATGCTTTTCGCAAGCAGCCTTCTTTTTTTACATACTTTTTACTGTAATCGTTGTGGGACTTCATAGGTATAGTTTATAGTATAGTTTATAGTATAGTTTAATAAGAAACTCAAATCGACTTAGTTTACCAATTGATATCCAAATAGATCTTTTTAATAAAACAATAAAACCTATTCTTCTATATGGGGCGGAAATATGGGGATATGGTAATATAGAAGTGATTGAACGAGTCCAATTAAAATTTTTAAAGTATATTTTAAATATGAAAAAATCCACCCAAAATTATATGGTGTACGGAGAAACAGGCTGCCTGCCGCTATCTATTGATATAAACGAAAGAATAATCATGTTTTGGGCTAGATTAAAAAAGCACGATGTAAATAATCATCAAAAGAAATTGTCGTCTCTATTATACAATATTACATATAATCTTTCAAAAAACTTAAGTGAAAATAATTTGAGAAAAAAATTTCCTTGGATTGCAAACTTAAGACAAATTTTTATAAATTGCGGTTTATGTAATATATGGGATACACAAAGTTTTGGAAACGAGAAGTGGTTGAAATTAGCAATTAGACAGAAACTAAAAGATGTTTTTCTAAATAATTGGTATTCCGTTATTCAAAACTCCAGCAAAAGTACATTCTACAGAATATTCAAAAATGCATTTAAATTCGAAAAATACCTTTTATCAACTCCTAAACCTTTTCTTCGTTACATGATAAAATTTCGTACACGTAACCATAGATTACCAATAGAAACCGGAAATTGGGCCCGAATACCAATTAATCAAAGAACATGTACTTCTTGTAACAATAAAATAGGCGACGAATTTCATTACTTATTTGAATGTGTTTTGCTTAATGATGAAAGAAAGAAATTTTTGAAACCCTATTATTACAGACGTGCAAATACATTCAAACTAGAACAACTAATTAATACAGAAAACAAGAGCGAATATTTGAAATTATGTAAATTTGTTAAAACAATAATTTTAAGATAATTAAAATTAGTATTCACCTCATATGTGATTACTTACATTCCAAGAATTACTTACATTCCAAGACTATTACACGAATATTTCACAGATAAATCTTTTATTACTCATAGTAAAGTGTTTGTTTGTTATAATATTTGTCTAAATAGTATGACACTTTTTTCATTTAGCTTATTAGTATGAGTCTAGCAATGTCATTGTGAAGGTTTAAAATATTATGTCGTACATAATTGTACATCACTTGTCAGTTGTTTATATTATTATTTCTTTTCCCTTTTTCTTTTTTGTAACTATTCTCATCGTTTGTCGATAAATAAAAAGAAAGGTAATATAAAACGAAATTATACCCTTAGAGAGTGTCTAAATTACGTGACTCTCCACGGTTTTTTGTGGTAACATATTTACTAAGAACTTTAACAATTTGTGGTTTTGATACATTGTTAATTGAACGTACTGCAGTTCAGCAAATGATATGAATAAATACTCTTTTTACGCATTATTTTACCACTCAAATTATATAATTATACATTGTACATTTGTTTAAAGAGCCTCTACTAACATTGTATTTATTACTAACCACATATATTCATAAACAGAAACCTTGTGTAGCTGATTCAATTTATATTTAAATGACCAGTCTTTTTTCTTGTAGTTTATATTTAAATGATCAGTCTTTTTTCTTGTATCAAAAGTAAAATATTATCAATTAAGTATTAATCATAATTGATAATCATGTACTCTTCTGTAAACCATGTTCTCTTTGTATATTATACTCTGTATGCTAAAAACATTGTAAAATGTTTAATGTTGAATAAACTATTATTGTATTGTATTGTATTGTATGTTAACATGAAATGTGTGTAATAAAGGAAATTTGACTTTGACTTGACTTTGGTATGTTCAACACCTGTTGTCAAATAATACGCTATTGTACAGAACAAAAACATTCAATTTATCTAGCGGACAGATTATGGCAAACAAAAGAAAGTTCATTAACGTGCGTGGTTTTTCACAGTTTTAAACAGCAGTGAATGAGATCATAATCTTTTCACCGATTTTGTCAAAATGTTGACTGAGTAATTGTGTTTTGTTTTCCATGTTTTCAACAGTTAAAGTCGTTAATGTTTGTGCTGTTTGAATTGTATGTTTAGAAAAACAAAATATATTATCAGATTCTGAAATAAATAGCGTGATGCAATTGTATTGTTCAAACATGCATATACAGTGCTAAATAACACATGTACATATTATACAACAGTAAAATCACTCTTTGAAAGAGCGACGGATACCAGACTTATGGCAGCCGTGAACACACTAATATACATTGTTGTAAATATGCGCGAAAATATGCTACTAAGAAATTATTGGTGTAGAATTATTCGCGCTGAACATGAATTCGCGGATCGAATGTCATCGGGAAGATCGCGAAAAATTTGAAGCCCGCGAATATTACTACACATACAGAATATGAAAATCTGGAAACAAAGTGATCCATCGGAAACATTAATCACAGACAAAATTACACGAGAATTGCAGACTCGGTTTGATTGAGTCTGTACATGAGGGATATTGAATAAATGCAACATCCCTCACGCACCCTAGCACCGGCTTGAGCGGTACTCAATTCTCAACATTTAATAGTGCTGGCATCAATGATCCCGAAGGACCAGAACAATATAACAAAACTGAAGTGAGCCGATTCGCTACTTCATAATGTAGCTGATATGTATCTTAATCTGGAAAAAGGCAGATTTCCCGAGAGCAATAAAAACAAAGCAAATAGCTGATAGTGGCAGACTCGGTTTTATATAATTAGATATATGTCATGTACAGTTAACAAAAGTGCTAAGTACTCCGATGATTTTTTATTTTCAAAACGTTGGTTTGATTATCGATTTTAAACTTTTACAACTTTAACATTTCATGTTTGTTTTATGATGTTTGCACGGTAATGTGAAATTTATTCACAAAAATAATGACATATTCAAAGGAAAGATTGACAATTGAAATTCGTAAAATGTTTGAGATCTTTGTTTTAAGCGTATGCATATATGCATGACTCACAGTCCGATACGTCAAGGTTCTAGTTCTGATTTATAACAAAGCAAGACGACAACCAATACCAGTACCACCATTTTATTTACTGATATGGTAATTCTCTTACCACCGAGACTTGTTAAGGTTGTCATTTAATACACATCATGGAAACAATTAAATGTGTTGTTTGTAATCCATTAGTTTCAATCAAATATTTACAATATTGCACGTGCAAATGCACGTACTTTGAAATCCTTTAAAAGGTGTTTCAGTAATGTTTTTACTTTTAAGGAGTAGAACAGAATAGAAGTTTATCTTAGACTATAAGATATACAATGTTCATGTTGAGTAAAATAATTCTATTGCAGAAATATAAATCAAGATTATTCTTATTGATCTGAAGTGGATGCACTAACTTAACATGGTAAAGTGCATTCCCTATGGTAGTCCTTTTGTTAAGAATGTCAGGTTTTTTTTAATAACACTTTACATTAATGTTTGTCATAGATTTAATTTCACTGGTGTATATTATTTGTTTTAATAAACATAGAAACTTCAATTGCTTTAAATTACATTCCAACAAAACATACATAATCATAAGATTCGCTTTCTTTGCTGTTATAAATTTCAATCAGCCTTTTTTGCTATAAGATACTAATATAAACTAATAATGGAAATATGCAAAATAAAACATTGTATGAATAATTTTCGTCACAACGTTTAAAGACACAGCATATATAAATCGACAATTTTCGACTTATTTCACAGAACACTACTGTTATAAAGAGTCTCAAAGTTACCGTAATTGAAGCAGCAATTTACATCAAAACGTTTATGTTAAACGTCTCCTTATAACACTGAAATCAGATTTTACTCCCATCAATATTTATTTATAAATCAGTAACTGACAAGTACACCACTAAATGTGTTCATCCTCTGAGAGTCTTAATATAGCTGGCGGTTAGAAGCTGACGAAGTTGATTTGACCCAAACTTGTTCTCCTGATCTCACTCTTACTATTGCTCCAAAATTATTACAGCCATGATTAGCATCACCATAGTTAGCATCTGCTGCAATAACGTCACCTTCCATCACTAGGCCCAGATAGGAATATTTCCCATTATAAGCACATGTATGAACATCAAACTGATACAGTCCTCCAACAGGTGCTGTGAACAATCCCGTGGACGTGTCGTAACCTGTTCCCTCGTTGGTGAATGTCCTCGCAAATATAAGAATCTCATCCGAAGTATCAGGAAACAGGTCTTTCAAGTGATGTACATAGAAAGCGATAGCAGGTTGTTCGAGTTTTCCTGAGAAATTTTTTTTTTTGTATTTCATATCTAAAATATTTAACTCAAGGGGCATATGCAAGCAACAAAACCTTATATTTAAAACCTTATATTTATATTCGACCAATATCTGTAGAGTTATAATAATTTTAATAATTATAAACTAGAATGTGTGAATGTAAACAAAATTATCTGGACGTCTTATGAGAGTTAGAAACATTGTTTGTTATATATTATTGACCACGTGATATACCAAGATAAAACATGAGTCAGGTTAGCAACAATTTAATTTGCTATAATCCGTTGTAGATAAGGAGTAATCAAAAACAATTGATATACAATAGGTAACAATACCTTGGAGGTGAATAAGTTTCTGTTTTTCAGCCTCGATGTCACTAGTCAGGGTTTTTCTTGTTTCCTCAAATAATGTTTTGAACGATTCTGAAATAAAGTATGAAAATTATATTAACTAATATCTAACCAAAGTTCAAGGATATTAAGTTCGTAAAATTTCTACTAAGGATCCTATCTCTATAATTGATATAATTTCGGTCTCCCTTGGAAATAAAAAGTAAAGCATGTATCATTTATTATTTTAATTTCATTCATGGCATGCTCTGGTTATTGTTTAAAAACAATTTATGGAAATTTTAGGTGTAACTGTCATTTTTTGTAGACACTCGTACATTAAATGTCATTTTTGCAACATTAATTGTTTTATACATTTTATATAGTTTACAGAAAGTTATATCTTGCAGAAATATATTGTTTGTACTTTTTTTGTCTCGCTTTGACTCAAATTAACAAATCGAAATAGTTATTAAGATAAACAATGTATTTTCATCTATATAACCACAATTACAAATTTATACATTAATAGAAACATGTACAAAGTATAAAGTTTATTTCTTATTTTATTAAAACTGTTTCTGTATATACATCTCCTGAAAGGGTGCCATTTCGAAGATAGTTCTTTAGTACATTGATTTTAGTACATCATTACGAGAAGAAACAACACCAATCGAACTGTGCAATATAATTCGCTGGGTAGAATAGTAACATAGCGGGAATTTTCCAAGAAATAAATCTCATAAGTTTGGAGCTGTCACGCTATGGGGAGTAACTCAATTAACGTTATATATTTTAAATTCATCATTTAGCTCCCTTGAATGAGACACCACAAACATACAATAGTTTGTATATAAATTATTTTAAACTTAGCATTTAAAAGTTTAAATATGCTGTAAGAAATGTGAATTTGATGTGAAATAACTGTTTTATTATACCTTCTCTCCTTTCTATCTCATCGCCTCTCTTTAACATCTCGTCCGTTATGTTTCCTCTCATATCTACAAACATGTTCGTAAAGTCAGCAACAGCTCGTTTAATGTCGCCTAATGTACTGATGACATTATCCTCAATTTTCTTAATTTCATTCACCATTGTTTCTACCTTAATTTCAGTCCTTATCATTTTCTCTAAAAGTTGTTCTTCATATGCAAATTTAGAACAAACAGGCTCTCTTGCCTCAGAGAAATTATAACTATATATTCCAACGAAAATTACAAACGCAAATAACAGTGAGAACCTCATTTTAAATAATAAAGTTGCAACATAAAATCTGAGAAGCTTTCTGGATGAAACCCTGTTAGAGATGGATAGAACCCTGTTAGAGAAACTATTGTATTTATTCAAAGAAAATCTGTGTTTTCGAAAATGAGGCCCGTATGTGTGTATTATTATCATTATGTTCCGGTACAAGGAGATTAATACTAAGATAAATTTTGTTTATTAAATGTTATTGGTATTTTTATATCATAAAAATTTGATAATTTTGAGTTTATATTGGGGTATATGATGCTTTTATCGTAGCAGACCATATATCGTATTTTATTCATAGAACATACAAAATGAAAGCATTACTCAACCCTAGAAGATAGTCTGTTAGGATTCAGTTGCTAAAGTATATGATTTAATCCCGCCGTTGTTCGTTTAAAATAGAGTCATTGGGTTTTATAATGTATATTTTACAAAGTGAATCATCAAGGAACAAATTGTTTGACAAACTGTGTAAATATCACCACGAGATCTCCTTTATCTGTGTAACGACGGTGACATCGCTTAAGCAGCGTATTTATGCCTTGAAAAAGGATAACTAAAAACTTGGTTTATCAATATCATGTTTTTTTTCAAAACTTTTTTGGTCAATCGAAAAGGGGTAATATATTTATTTATTGCTCCAGCACTGTGGGTTTTACCAAGCATCAAACGTAAATCCTGTGTTTGATACTTTATGTTTTGTCCTGATAACAAAGAAACATTTGGATCTATCTTTCGATCCTATAGGTATTATACTATTCAGTTTTGAAGAATTAATGTCGCTAGCTTCTTAAAGACTTTGTAACTAGCGAAACAAGAACAAACATTTACAAAGCAATAGAGCCAACAGATTGCTGAGATAATAATGCGTGGCTTTTTTTGGGGGGGGGGATTTTAACCAGGACATCAAAACCGTATAGCAGTTAGGCAATTTATACATTTCTTTGGTATAATGGGCCTTAAAAACCTGGAGCTAGTGTCCTACCTGTGCTAGTGGTTGAAGCGCTGTCGCTCGATAGAGGGCATAACCATAGCTTTCAACGTTAATCATGGAAATTGTTAAAGTAATAGTTTATCACTTTCCGGAACTTCATGGACTAAACGATAGCATTTATATTAATCTTTATAATCATGGCATTTTTTGTTTATAAATATTTCTGATTTACATTTCAAAGTAAAAACGCAGAAACATCAAACAATCGTTTTAAAGGGAATTAAAGAATTAAATAGTGTCTTTACAAAATTATCCTAGGCACATTATCATGGAAATTGTTAAATTCATAGTTAACCAAATTGAAGCCTTAATCATTGCGAAACCCTCCTACCGGACCTACAAAGTTAGCACAATAAATAAACATTTATCTATATCTTTATTGTCATAGCATCGCTTGTTTATAAATATTTTCTGGCGTATATTTCATAGTTAACACGCAGAAACATCAGAAATCGTGATAAAAGAAATTAAAAAATCAAAGTGTGTCTTTATTGCACCCTGATAAAACAAGAACACTCTAAATAAATGGCAATTTTATTTTGGCTTCAATAATTTTTATCAAATAAATTTACATTACCCATGCGGCGTCTCCAAATATATAGGAAATACCATTAAAACTCAGCAGGTTTAATTTAATGGTAGGTAAATAACTTGACATGTATCACATATCATAAAATTGAATTTTCACAATATCTTCGGTAAATATAGTGAAAACTCCTGTAATGCAATAAAATACTCTTCTAACAGATTAAAAAGTTACCTGACGATATATTAACTATTCAGTTAAAGATTTTATGATGCATATAGAAACTCCATGTGTTTTGTTTTTATTATTCTTTTATTGTAAATTAACTTTTACAAACTATCTAACTATAATATCACCATCCTATGTTAGCATCTTTTTCTAAAATAAAAAACACAACAAACAGCAAGCGCATCAGAGCAAAGGGCAATTTATTAACTGTTGACATAATTGCATGAAAGAATAATTTATCATTATACATTATAAATATGAATAAAGTATATCAATCAACTGATGTTTTATGGGAAGGTTATACTTAGGCAAATTCTTAACAAAATAATTCATTACTGAAAATTAATGCCCATGTACTTTTCATCAACCGCGTGAATTCCCACACATTGACATCAATTTATTTTATAAATAACCATTAATGGACTCTTAAATGAAATATTAAACATTTTCTGATCGTTTATTTCCTCATTTTTTTATTTCAAATTTATTAAATAAAACGAATTCGCATTATCCGCAATAAAGTAGAACAATATTTGAAATTAATTATTTGTTAGCAATTAACTCGATATTTGAAGAAACTCCTAGTTTAAGGTTTGATATAACCGGAGTTAATGAATCACGTATGTTTTTAAAACAATATGTTTTGAAGTGTTTTCTTAACGAAAGAAATCCAACTTAGTACTAGGTCATAAGCTCCATGAACTATGTAACCAGGTCTTTCCTTAACAGAAAGATCGTTATACGAGTCTGATTTCCAACTTACAAACCATTATTCTTTTGGCTTAAGCACATACGTTGATAATGGCTGACGATAACGTTTGGGATGATATGCATCAAAACAGTTTGATGTCGCCATACAACCTTTACAATGTTGTGTTGGAGCGACGTGCAATATATCTATAAAACAGCCCTGACTTCCCCTTTAAAGGCAATAATTAAAAAATGTTAAATGCACTGTCTAAAAGTTGTCTTCTGTTGCCTCTGACACTTTAGACGCATTTTAGAATTATCAATATAGATTGACTTTAAAGTTGGTACGTAGCAATCCCAAAGGTTTGGAGTTTTTTATGCAAATCAGCAGCGTTTGCACTGTTTTAAAATTATGCCAGTTGTATTTTGTTTGTTTAAAGGATAAAGCCTTACCAAAGGATATTGACATTTATGTCTTCGAGTGTGAATATTACTAGGGATTTCCAGATGTCTTCGCTATATTCTAAGTAGTGACAGTAGCCTCAAATGACGGTACGTGTAGTAAATCAAAAGGACGTCATTTGACACACAAAAACTTTTTCCATTGACAAATTTTATTATATTTGTTCGGTATGAAATTGAGGTAAACATTTTACATTTAGAACTTTTCTTGAGTTTTTTTTCCATATATATTATGGAATATACCATTTAAATGTGTAACTTAAACAAAATAAACATCAATTTCTGTCATATTGTGAACTTATCAAATTCAGGAATTACAACTTATAGGATTATTAAAATTATCCAATTAAATAAACCAAAAATGTCTTAACATTAATCTTTTATTGTAAGATGTGATATAGGGATGTCGAAGTTATTACTAAGTGCATTCTATTATCATTATTATCCTGCTTAGAATTTGTCTCCAGTTTTAATGATAGATAGATATATTATGAAAATCATTCACAATGATTGTTTTCATTTGTATCTTTTATAACATTTATTATCTTATTTTCCTGCATGTACGCGCGTCAATCTTTTTATATGTTGTATATGACCGAGTCTGTCTGACAAGACCAGACATATACAAAGAAATACCTTTGAACTATGTACTCATAAAGATTAATAATGGTTATGATATTTTAATTTAGGATATTTTGTACTATACTCTCTGAGTCTCTTAAACAGCGTATATTCAAGGTTTTATGATTAGTACTTTGTTCCTCAGTCTTAGGCAAATGCAATATATATGTATAAATGCAGTATTTATTTTCATTCATTTGTTTCTTCTTTATGTTTTCAGTGATGTAAGAAAATGAAGGGATCAGTGTAAAAAGGTAACTAACTCCAATTTAGGGTAAATATAAGTTAGAACCTTTGTGATTTAAAGAACATTATTTGGAATTAGAATAACCTCCCTTTGTTACACACTTCTTTGTTTTTAAGGTGAAAATGGTTTTTGGAGGAACTTAACCCTTTACCTCATATATACGCGAAACAACGCATTTTCGACCCCCCCCCTTTTTTTAGGCCTGAAATAGTGAAAAATGTCCTATTTGGTCCCCAAACACATGTTTCTGTTTGAGAAATGTTGCTTAAAAATGTGAGCACTATTTCGGCGCCGCCCCCATCCAAAAGATACATCAGGGGGTTGCCAGAAGGGGGTTGTGCCCAATTCTGTTTGGGGGGTTTGAAGGGGGCGGAGTCCCCCTCATCGCCAAGGAAATCTTGGACTTGTGAGAGGCTTAAAATGATCCCAGGTCGATCATAAGGTAACGTGTAACCAACGCTGAAAAGCCTTTGACTCTATCTCAATCCCTTGAGAAGTTGCAGCACTTTGAAATAAATTTTGATGGAAAAAATCGAGGCAAAATAGTGATGTTTGGCAGACGATGTTCTGTGATATTGAAACTACACAGCTTAAGCCGATGTATTTTATAATATTTGTAACTTTGGTTATTTTAATGCAGTCATCTAGTGAAAGTATGTTTGTGACAGTTCCTTTACGCAATGTTTTTGAAATATATATTCTGAATTATTGAAAACAAAACTTTTATTCGTAAGGTAGTTTCCTTATATTTGAACTGGCTTGAATATTTAAAACTAATCAAATATTTATCAATTTATCAACTGAAGAATGTGTAACAAATACAAACTATACAATTGATGATTTGTTTGATACGCCTTAGGTTTTTATAAAGCTTAATATTAATCTATTAATCTGCAAATACATTAGGGGTTATATGATAACCTTTTAGTTGATTGAAAGGTTGAAAAATATGTAAATTTTAAGCTCAAATACTTTATGCAATTGTTTTAAAAGTTAGGATTTAGAACCGTTTTTGCATAAGCACATTTAATAAATATAACTTTTCTTAAAATAAAATGATTAAAAATTGTGTAAAACATACAACTTTGGTTTCAAATGTTTTTTTAATTAATAACATTACTTATTAGTGAATTAATTTTAAAATATTTCAATTAAAACTAAAATTTCATAAAATGACCTTTTTCTCAAGATAATGTTAAATAACGTTAGGTACCATCTTGCACTGACCCCTTCAAATATGCAGTAATTGATTTTACAGGTTGAGAATCTGTTGCTAATAAGTTCAAGAATCCTAATGATAATTGTTTAAAATTAGAGACCATTGCTGGCGTGTTTAATATAAAAAAATATTACCAGACGTTCATTCAGAACAAGATTAGCAACGGTGTCTTATTCTAGTTGTAATATATGTATATAAATATGGAATGGGAAGAGAGGCGACTCTCCATATTGGGAATGCTTGCAGTATGAACTTGGGAGTTGCCTTCCTTCCTCTATGTTACTTTTACAGTATCTTGTTATTCAGAATAGAATGTCCATACACAGACAACTTTTATCTTGAAAAATTATTTAATTGAACTATTAAATATGTTGTTATGAATGGATGAGACTTCTTACTTTCTCTTTTTTATCGCCACATCAGCGTTGTTTGTGCCGTTTAGAGACTGTAAAAAGTCGTTCCGTACATCCGATCAGAGATGTTATATTTCCGATCCTTAAAGGTCGTTCAGCACGACATAATTGTTGTGTTCGTGGTACATTTTAGTTTGAACTTTTCGGCATTTTCTAGTTCGGTGGTTCAAATTTCCCTACTTAAATAATTTTGAATCACCCTTAGAATGTGTCGCCTGTTATTTAGTCCCCTAACGGTTTAACTGGATGGGACTTGAGGTTTACCTTCAGTATGTCTGTACGTTCGTCCGTCAGTCCGTCCGTTCACAAAACTGGATCTCACTATTACTCAAAAAGTACTGAAATTTTTTTTACGAACCTTAATCTATCGATAGATGACAGTCTGGAAATTATTCACGTCCTTATCGTTTCTTCCTATGTTGAAAATTCTGGTTGCTATGGCAACAAATAGACTGAAATTATGGCTTATTTAACACATAAACTAGATTATGTGATAAGGCAAAAAGTACTGAAAATATTTTTATGAAACTTGAAATATGAATAGATTGCAGTGCGGGGATTGTACACAGCTTTTTCTTGTCTTTCTATGTTAAAAGATTTGGTTGCTATGGTAACAAAAAATGCTTGAAATATGGCAAATATAACAATGTTTGTGATTATTAAAATGGAGTGAAAATATTTTTGTGAAACTTTAAATATAGATAAATGCCAGTATGGCAGTATGGAGATTATACACATCAGTTTTAATCTATAATTTTGGTAGTATATTGAGAGCTGACCTACTCACCAAGCGTCAGTGACCTCGTCAAAATTTCTGATTTACTTTTTCACTATAAGATCTTTATTTCTTAAAGTATTTACTTCAAAACTCAAATATATGTTTCTGATCATCAACCTCACCATGTTTTATCAGTTCTACAACTTATATATATATATAAGTATGTTTTGGGAAATGCAGAGTACAAAGTTCGTTAATTTTTTATACGTTTATTTCTGTTAGCGCTTTCAAATGTTTTTACATATCTTCAGACAGAAACGTATATATATATACATGTTTGTGTGTCTTATTATTACTCAGTCATTGGAGAAGGGAGAAGGTTCAATACTCTAACTTGACTCAGCCATTCTCCCATAATTGAAGCACTTTTGGTTCACAAAAAATGAAAAATCTGACTTTCATAAACAACGATTTCTATGATTTGCTTTTAATATTCAATACCTTGGACAGATTGTGTGGAAGTTTGACACACACCATTTGCTCCGTTTGTATACTGAAAGCTTTTGAAGTTAGTTACTGAATTACATTGTTACGGAACATATATATACCATAGGAATTACTTTGGAGGTATTGTTTTACTAAGATTTTGAATTAAACAATCCAAAAGAATATGCATTGTAAAGTTGAAGATCAATGTTTACCTTTAGCAAAAATATGTTATGCCATATCTTATTCTGAAACTTGTATACTTCGTATTTGAAAAGCTTGTATAAGCAAATATTTTCGTAACTTAAGATTGACATTGTTTCGATACAATGCACAAACAAATACTGTCATAAAAGTTATCGAATTATATCTAAAAAAGAAGCAGAAAACAAATCAAGCATAACTTTTAATCGGTGTAACGTTACCAAAAAAACTTCGCCTCACAAACGATCATCAAACAGACCTTATGATCTGTTACGGAACATAGGTGAAAAATTATAAAACATAGGATTTATAACTCAATATTTTCACTCTTTAACATTACTTAAACAATTTAAATGTGGTATCTTCACAAACAACATCAATCATAAAACACTGTATCAATTAAAAATAACATCAACAGTTTAATTTAGTGAGTAGTGCAGGAAAAGATATCTGTTACGGAACATATGTTATGGAAAATAAAATATTATGTTTTTCACTGAAAATGAACAAGAATTCTTTTTTTTCACTTTTATTTGCTTTATTTCTGCCTAATTTACACAAATTTGTTGTAATGTTATAACGTTTCATGTAGTTTCCTCTACATTTTCTTCACCAGTGCTTTTTCTTTTTTGAATGGGAACATAATTTTTTCTGCTTTCTTTCTCTTTTAAATGATTTGTTGTTTTCCCCTCTCTGCTTTGTCTCCTGTATTTCTGTTTTTAAAAGCACCATTCTAAAATAGAAAATCGTTGCTTATTATAAATTTATTAACCTTGATACATGAACATCATTAAAATAATTATTTTTGTCATGATTATTATTAATATAACAATTACATAATAATCATCATTTTTATCATTATTACATTAATATCATTATTAATATTACTTTTTTCATGATAATTGTAATTCTAAAACTTTTAGATAATGTAAGTGACATAATGATACAATTTAGATATTTTATAAATAGTAAAAAAAACATAAAAATCATATTCAAACATAGCATTTATGAATGCTATGTTCCGTAACAAATTTGATATGTTCCGTAACGGAAAACTGCAACCTTACAACACAATACAAATCATGTTAGACTTCCAGTTAATATTGGACACCATTTTCATATATCTTTATAATGAAAAAACACACTGGAACAGTTTTTATAAACAAACTGAATATATGTATTATGGTGCTAAAAAAAGATGATAGAAGACTATGCTTCCGTAACAAATTGCCTTTGACTATTTGATAATCTGTGCACTTCTTTTTCATCGAAATATGTGTTCCATGTTTGAAACCAATCATTCATTTCAAATTGTTAAATAACTATGGATAAAGTACATATATGACATCAGATTATGATCTCAAAATAATTAACTATGTTCCGTAACAAATGTTTCAAACAGGTAAAAAAAATATAAATAGCATCAACTTGCTACTTTTGACTCTGTGGTTTGCTGAAAATAAAGCTTGCAATCGATTTTTATCAGTAAAATTTCTCGTGTAAGTAACATAATTGTGAAAACATCGTTATCAAATCAAAAACAGTGGTTGCCAAAATAAAGTACAGTGATTGCCAATTACCTCCAGTTGCCTAATTGTATCATAAAAGTCAATTAAGATGTTGCATGCATACCTCTTAGTGACGTATCATTGGGAGCGGTGATAGGCAAAAAAGTCACACCGTCAATTGAACCGTATACTGTACCGAAATTCGGATGATCGTTTTGTTACGGAAAATAGTCGTTATGGAAACATAGTGAAATTCGACTTCTACGGGTCAGAATTATCACATTTTTGTGCAAACGACATCTGATTTTGGTGTTTTTCATTTAAAGAAATACAAAACAATATTTTAAAATTTTTATTTGATTGGTATAATGTATATTTAAAAGTATACGCCCGTTACGGAGGCATAGCATTTTAAACGCGACATTTGAATTATTTACAATAAAACGGTTTGTGTTAAAATGTATCATCGCAGGAGTCTAATTTATCAATTTTATTCCAAATATAGTCTTTTGATATTGTTTTGAGTACAAATTTAAAAGAATATAACGCATCTCAAGATCGTTACATTCCAGTTTAAAATCGTTACGGTACCATAGTTGCATTTCGGCGACGGCAGCATTTAAAGAAAATCATGGAAAATAAGGGTCTCTGTCTCGAACTTCTTATGCAATTCTTAATCTATTATCAATACTGTATTGATTTTAGGCAAAAACTTGTTGGAAAACATAGAAATGGATTGTTTTTTTCACCAATCTTAAACTTTAATTGGTCAAGCGACAGCGCTTTTTTGCAGTTACTATAGCTTTTCAGTTTAACACAAATGAAAAACGAGGAGCATCCACGCTACAAAATTTAAGTTAAGCTGCTAAGAACATCCCAGTGTACTTATTTAAATGTTTGTCACAAAGGATTAAGCTCGTCTGTACATTTTACTACGATTTTAAAAGTGGAGACAGGAATTATTAAAAAGTGCTTCAATTATAGGAGAATGGCTGTGACTTTTTTTTCCTCTTGAACTTATTTTTTTTTCTACATATTATTATTTTTAAAACTTCTTCATTTCTTATAGCATTTGCTTCAAGCTCCAATATCATTATAATATGACAAGGGTTATAAATCTAGCGTCAATACTTCTTGCATGAATTATTTCCTCACGAAACTTTTAATATTAAAATAACACAGGAATAGTACAAAAAATAATGTCGAATTTGTGTCTATTTATCATCGAATTGCTTTGATTTTGTGTTCACAGAATAACTAGCTTTATATAGTGCTATAAGGAAGCATCCGTTTTATCTGCTTTTTATTATCATGTGACACTAATGGTGTTACATATGTTTCATGCATACCAAATATAAAAAACAATAGAATTGTTCACATTTAGATAAAAAACGAAAATTGATGTTGAAAACCTCTAAATAAAATTAAAATATAATGTTTTTGCTGCCGCATATGCCAGTTAATTTATTATTTGATTTTATACAAATGATTTTGATTCATTTACTCACTATTGTGCCCGTTTTGACCCTATTTTTACATAAATTCTGCATGCCACTGTACTTTAATTCATCAAAATATATAACCATCATATACAAATTTGTATAGGTAATCTATTATATTTTGAAATAGATTTAATGTTACTAAAATGTTGATTAATTGTTTTCATGATTATAAATTGCTTGACTGTTTAATGATACTTTTAAACAAACATATACTCGAAAATGTGTTGCATAAGCTTTCCTTACATTATTGTTAAACATTTCGGACAGACTTTGATTCATATTCTACTATAGTTTATCATGTAATACTCCTATAATATCAACCATATGCAAAAAAAAACAGAAATGAATGATTTTTATTCTTTACAACATATCATTGACCAATCGTTGAGTTCACTAGATCTTCTGTTTGACGAGGAAGTGATTCACAGAAATGAATTAAAACAATTGATTTGAAATTATTCACTTTTAACATCATATGATAAGCACATGTATGAACAGAAAACTGATACAGTCCTCCAACAGGTGCCGTGAACAATCCTGTGGATGTGTCGTAACCTGTTCCCTCGTTTGTGAATTTCTTCTCGAATATGAGAATCTCATCTGTAGTATCAAGAAGCACGTCTTTCAAGTGATGTGCGTAGAATGCGACTGGAGGTTGGGCAAGTTTTTCTGAGTACAAAAATAAAAAAAATATCAGACAGTTTATATACTTTCATTAATTTTATATTTTGTAAAACAATTCGTTTTCGGTTTATTTTTTACAATCCATTGTCATATCTAAAATTTAAGTTCATGGTTATCAAGGATAGTCAATTCTCATGATTAAAATATTTATTTGAATTAATGCGTTTTTACATATAATCCTTGGCACGTCAAATATTTCAATATCTAAATCGCAGTGCCTACGCAAATTACAAACAATTATATTTATATCAGCCAATATGTGATGAGCTTACATGCAACTGGAAATAAATCTGAATGTAAACGAAAATAAATCAAAAATAGAATATGTAAATGTATATGAAATCATTTGAACGTTTAATAAGAGTTACAAATTTACATATGGAGTAGCATATTAGATCAATCTTGGTTGCTGTATGTCACTGCCCAAGTGATACACCAAGAGAATGCTTCGGACTAGTCAGCGACAATTAAATGTGCTACAAAGATAGTTATAAATCAAATTGATTTTAGAAAAGAAATAGAGTAGATAACAATACCTTGAAGTTGACTGTGTCCCTCTTTTTTAGCGTCAATATCACTAGTGAGGTTGCTTTTTGTTTTTTCAAATAATTTCTTGAATGATTCTGTATTATTTTATATAAGTGCTATTCATTAATCGATCAAAGTTCAAGTTATTTTAGAACACAAATTTTCTTTCAAGTATCCTTTTTCTATTGTCGCTAAAATTTCGATTTTCCTTTTATGTAAAAATGTTAGACATGTATCGTTTATCCATTACTTAGTTTACATAAAATCACGTAGATTACAGAAAATATGAAAGATAACATTGTGTTGTATTTTTTTCTAACACTTAAAAGCAACAAATCAATACAAACTATTAAAAGATATTGATCTTGACAAATATGTCCAACAATTAACGAAAAAACAATGAATTATAAAAATAGTAAAAGATATCAAGTTTATTTCGTATTTTATAAAAACTGTAGTGGTATAGATATTTTATTTTTAAGATTTGTAGATTTGATGTAAAACAACGTGCATATTTTTACCTTCTCTACTTTCTAGCTCATCGCCTCTCTTTAACATCTCGTCCGTTATGTTCCCTCTCATACCGGCAAACATGTCCGTAAAATCAGCAACAGCTCGTTTAATGTCGCTTAATGTACTGATGACATTATCCTCAGTTTTCTTAATTTCATTCACCATTGTTTTTACCTTAATTTCAGTTCTTATCATTTTCTCTAAAAGCTGTTCTTCATATGGAAATTTAGAACATATAGGCTCTCTAGCCTCAGAGAAATTATAACTATATATTCCAACGACAATAACAAACACAAATAACAGTAAGAACCACCTCATTTTCATTAGAAAAGTTGTAACATAAAATTTGAGAAGCTTTCTGGATTGAACCTTATTAGAGAAAATGTTGTATTTATTCATCGATAATCTGATGAGGCCCGAATATGTATATTATTATAATTGTGTTGTAGCACAATTGCAAGGAAAGCACAAGTCATTTGATATTTTTGTATCACAAAAGCAATTCTGGAGAGAAACAAAATTTCACATCTCGAGTCTTACAGTTCACAAACTTTCATGCATTAACAGCAGTTACAAAAACAGACATATTTTTAATATGCGTGATTCGTTTGAAAACAATTACTTCTGATTCAATGATTCTCTGACCATAATATACAATGTTTACTCATTTATTTTTTTTACATGTATAAACGACTAGTGGTACATACGATCATTGCTACACATAAGTTACTACTGAAAACTTTTAGTTGAGTCTTTATGACTCAGTGGTTAAAGTGTTTTATTAACTATCACTGTTGTCCGTTCAAAGCTAGTATTGGAGTTTAACAATGTTTACGTTAGAGAGTTAATTATCAAGGAGCAAATTGTATATATATCACCAGAAGACTATTTTATCTGTAAAATAATCGTGACATGACATAAGCAGCGTATTTGTCACTTGAAAAACATATAGCTAAAACCATGACTTGTTCATATCCGGTTTTTTCCGGACAGTTTGGATAATATATTTATTTTAAATATCTATTTATTGATCATCTTACTCTGTGAGTTTTACCAAACATCATACGTCAATTATGTGTTTTGAAAAAAATAAATTAAAGTGTGTCAATTACAAAGAAACATTCGATCTTCCTTTCACGTATGATTTATTGAACCTATCTGTACTTGATAGATAGATATTTATTCACGTTAAAACACACACATATATACGAGTATAATACAAACACTCAATCAGTTTTATATAAAACTGATGACACAATTGTACTTTACAATAAAATTTTGAAGAATTACTGATACTTTCTTCTTAAAGGCTTTGTAACTAGCAAGGCAAAGACATATAATATTTAAAACAATTTTGCAATTACCTTATCTTTATTGCGATCAATTTTGCAATTACCTTATCTTTATTGCGAACCCCTAAATCCAGACTTAATGTTAAACAATTAGTTAGCATCTGTCTCTTAAATATGAACTATCATATTTATCGGAATGTTGTTAGTTCGGTAAGATAATTAGGGTTATATTTTTAAGTAGTCATATCTACACTCTATAAACGATGATAATGTATTGATTAATTGCGATAGATTCATGGGAAGTTATGTTAAACAATGCAGGTAGATAATTTAATTTATCACATAAACTGCGGCGCGGGAGTGTAATAAAGCCATTTAATAAAAACGATATTACACTAGCATAATAACACTTTGACGTGACGTCATTTGCACTAATAAAGCGCGCTAATGTTAGCGTTACACTTTAAAATTATTCATTTTAACAGTTTACTGTTCTTATTCTATATATGTGATACATAGAATATTATATTCGTGTAGATCCAATAGTAAATTTATTGAACTCGTTGAATGAAACAATATAATGCTCGCCAGTGGCTCGCATTATTTGATTTTATTCAACTCGTTGTAATGTAATGTAATAGGGGTGGTTCGGCGCAATATAAATATAATTATCCGAGCCCCTAAGAGTCAAATGAGTTCGGGATTGTTAAAATCAAATCAACAAACAGCTGTAAAGTTCTATCCTGTTTATATACTGATCCAACAAGGTTGTTACATCACATAAGGTACAAACAAGTAGATTCTGTAGGTACAAACCAACAACACTCTGAAATAAGTATATAACAATATGTAAATATAAAGTAAAATAAAGTAGAAACAATGCATTAATTATTATCATATCTTACATAATCAATTACATGTCTAGTGGCCAATTCAGTTCTTTAAACTCAGCAACAGTCCTTAAATCTAATATCATAGCTTATGGAATTATACACACAATTAACATATTTTATCTTTTAAACATTATACACAATACATCACACAAGTAACTTACCATCTGAGGGATGAGTGCAGTACATCAATCTAACTATTACCTCTCTAACTATCACACCAGTGACTGTTAACTGCAAGGTTAAATATTAATAGTGAATAAAGATGAAAGGTGATATGATAGATACATGTCATTCTGAAACTCATACTTATTTACAAATTTCACAATCAATGGACTGAACCAAAAAACAACAGAATCACAATAATGCAATTCTACATATTTACAATAAAGCATTTAGCAGCAGTCAGGATAAATACATACCAACTTATGAAATAAAGAACTTGACCACAAACACTAATTTTTCTAACCTCTCTTTTACAACATAACAAAGACACAATGACTTTTCCCACCAAGAAATCACATGACATAAAAATAGCTTAAAACCAACGATCCGTGAACCAATCCTTTGAATTCTTAGAATACTGACCTATGTAAACATAAGATAAAATCAGTTAAAACCAATAGAGTAATCTCCCTTGAAAAGTATCAGATAGACCGGCGGATTTGTCTCCCTTTGCTAAATTATAAAATTCAACAGTAAAGCAAGAGTATTGTCCCTTAGACCTGATCCTAAAAATAAGACCCTGTTACATAAACTACACTCATTCAATATCGTCTATATATTAAACAGATAGCACGGTTATTAGAGTTTCAATTTCGTAATCATTGTATAATTCAAAAGTTAATTTTATCTAGGAAGATTATGAGCCACTGTGAAAATTTAACCATTCACAGAGAGAAGTTCGTAAATCAATTTCACAACAAGATATGAAAGTGGGCATTATATGGTTACTTTCTTAATCTTTGATTTTCAGTTTCAAAGTCTTACATTCTGCAAATAAATAAAAAAGTCATTTACATTCTATGATTGCAACACGTGCATGTTTTTGTTTCTTTGCTTATATTTATTACTTACTTTTAGGCACATTATGACTTTGAAATAATGATATAATTTTTTACCTCCTTAGTTCGAATACTGGTTTAAGAGTATGTAAATGACTCTGATCTAGAAGGAATTAGAGCTGAATGATATTTATTTGTCATAAAAATAGGACAAATGTAAATTAAAGTGTGTTGTTTTACTTCTGTACAAAATACTAAATCATTATAATTTAACTTAGTGCCAAAAAGCAACAGAAGCAAGAAATCATATAATGGGTCTTAAAGAACCATTTCTCACATAAATAAATATAAAAGAACATTTACCAGGCCTTGAACTTAGGACTTCTTACTTCTGAAGCTAGTGTCCTACCGCTTGATCACTGTGATATGGGGCTGTCGCTCGATATATCTTTAAGCGTTAATCGTGGAAGTTGTTAACAATATGAAGCTCGGAATCATAGAGAATCCCTCCTTCCGGACCTACAAAGTAAGCACATAGATTAAACAATAATATTTATCTAGTATATCTTTATTATCATTGCATTACTTGTTTATAAATATTCCTGGCTTATATTTCATACTTAAAACGCAGATATATCGTTATATCGTGAAATAAGAAACTAAGATTTAAAGTGTGTCTTTACGACACCATGATAAAATAAGAACAATTTTATTCTGGCTTCAAATAGTTTTATCTAATCAATTTACATACCCGTAGGCGATGTTACCAAAAATATATGAAACACTTTTACGTATAACTCAGCAGGTTTAACGTCATTTGTAATGTAAACACTGTGAACACTTGCTTTTAATTAAGATAGTATGTGATTATAATATTTAACCGATTTTATCCTATATTGCGGTTTATATTATGATATTAATATACTGTAATTTCATAAGTTATTGCCTTCATTAAGCGCTTTAAGCAGCAAGCTTCCAGATTAAAGCTTAAAAATGAGTAGATGTTCAAGTAGTCAAAAGACTTGCCAGCCAAAACAACAAAATATGTAAACACATAATTTAATGGAAGGAAAATCACTTGAAACATATCAAATATCATAAAATTGTATTATATAGAGGATATTTGTTTGTTTGTGTGTAAGATGAAATTTTATTTCATCGAGTGGGCTTTAAAAACAGTATTCTCACGAGTGGCGTAGCCACGAGTGAGAATACTGTTTTTAAAGTTCACGAGATGAAATAAAATTACATCTTACACAACAAACAAACAAATTTTCTTTTTATTTTATGCTAAAAAACAAGTTTAAACGAAATTTCCATAATATTAACATAAATAAATATTAAAACCTGTTTCCCCATTGAGAGCCCCATTTCGTGAGAATTTCTCATTAAAAACAAGAAGTCTTGAGCCGAAAAATAAGTCCGACAATCAACATTAAATGACAGTGATATTATTTATTTTGTTTAAAAAATATGAATGATCGCTTGTTTTAATAATAAAAACAAACAATTCGTGTAGGAGAAAATTCCAACCATCCATCCATATTTCTGTTACCTACTGCGAATTTATATTAGACCTGGCTTTGTTAAATGTAAGCGGCAGCCATTTTTTAAAGTTGTGTATTTCACGGGAGGAAAATAATTTGTGTTTGATTCAGAGGGATATCATTTGGAATTGTTAGTCATACACCTTTTTAAAAGAAAGAAAACATATTTGAGGATTGAAACAGACAAAAATTAAGTGTTGACAGATGTGAAAACATGAAAAAAAGCAGCTATGAAAATGGAAGACTTGGAACTTGCTCGGAACGCTGGGTTGGTTTACTTGTTCTACGAGCTGTAGCTGTCTTTGCCTATAATTTTTCATAAAGCATACGGCAGTTATTACTCGTAGGATACTTTAATATGCCCAAATGTCATCAAGAGCAGTTTGCATGTGGAAGGAATGTATTTTTCAGACTGTAAAAATGAAACAAAAAAATTAGAGAGACGAAATTTGGTGATTGGAATTTGAATGAATAGAAGTAAGTTTTCTTCTTTTTATTACTTTATACGTTTAAGGTATTTATCAATTTCAGCTTTCCTTTTTCTTTAAACAGCCTGACATTGTCAGAATTGTCAGCAAAAATAAAATTGAGGTACCACATGGGGAAAATCTTAAAAAAGTAGTTTCGTCATTGAAAAAAGTGAAATTATATTTTGATAATTTTCACTGTGAAATTACCAAATATAATTTTCACGGATAAATCAGTAATCCACTGAAAAGCATAAAATAAAACGGTATCTTCAGTAGATATTGTAAATACGCCTAGTAATGCAATAAAGTGTACTGGTAACAAATTTAGAAGTAACTTGACGTGGCGTAGGGTAAGGGTTATCCATGCAGATAAAGATTATATGTTGCACATGGAAAAAATCCATGTGATTTCATTTTATTGTTCATAAATTGAAAATAATTTTGGCCAACAATCTAGATAATAAAAGCATCTATGTAAGCACCTTTTTTTGTAGAAAAAACAACTTAATAGTAATGAAGTATATCAACCAAGGAAGGTAATTTTCAAGTAAATACCAATTACATGTGCATGTATATATGTTTTGTATAGTAGAAAAATCTTTTTTTAAAAAAGAGTAACACATTTTAACGTATATTTCCAGGCACTAAGAAAACATATGCATGGCCTGTTCAACACCTGTGAGTACTAGATGCTTGAATCAGCTGCCAGAAAAACTACTATCAAAATTAAGCAATAAAAACCTTCTCAGCTTTATTGTGCGGATGTATGATAGGAGGAAGACACTGTGCTGGATATTAGTTTTTTATTACTTTAAACACATTTACAGTGTTGATATTTATTTCAACTCACCCAAATATTCCATTCACAAACAATGTGAGAATGCACTTCTTACTGGAAAAAATCACCATTCCATGCACAATTCATCAACAAATTAAATTACCGTACATGGACACGGAAAAGATTGAAAAGATGGTCTCTAAAAAGAAGTATTTAATATTTATTCATCGTTGTTTGTTTCCTCATTTCTTTATTTCAAAAATATTAAATAATAATAGTTCGAATTATCTGCAATACAGTACAATTATATTTGAAATTAAGAAATTGTTAACAATTAACTCGATATTTGACGAAACTCCTAGTTGAATGTTTGAAATGGCATTGATAACTTGAGGTAATGAATTAAATATGATTTAAGACGAAAATATTAGATATTAGAGCAAGTATGTTACACGTGATCTCTAAAAGCGTATTTACAATTAAACAAACGATTACTTTTTATGACAAATTTTCTTGATTACCACAAAGATGAAAAATCTCATCATCAAGGTATTAGTAAATGTCTTGCTCATAGCAAGTGATATCAAGCTAAGATTTCTCAGTACAGTTAAAATACATATGTTTTGTTAGGAATACATATCTTTGATGTATGGGATATCAACAAGTACAAGGTATTTCGGTTTATGTTAGACCTGCCATAAAGTTTGTATTTAACAGACAAATCAATGTACGAGGCCGATATCCAACTTACACGACATCATACTTTTGGCTTAAGCACACATGTTTACAATTATTGACGATAATGACTTTGGTGATATGCAACCATTAAAGCTTTATATCGCCAGATGACCTTTGCAATGTAAGAGCGACCTTAAACCTAATTAAGGAGCTCTGAAAATTCCAAAAAAAGCAATAATTAAAAATGCTAATTGTAAAATGTGTCTATATTAAGTTTTCCTCAATACTGTCACTATAGAGACGTTTTTAATTATCAATATAAAATGGCTTTAAAAATTTAACGTAGCATTCAAGAGGCTTTGGAGTTTTCCGAAGAAAATCAGCAGTATTTTCACTGCTGAGGGACAATTAGCGATTTCGAGTGGGAATTTTTCAAAAGATTTCCAGATGTCTTTGCTAAGTTGTAAGTAAAGACAGTGGTTTCAAATGACAGTATATTGACTTCATAAAATGGACGTCATTTAAATCACTAAAACCCAACTTTTTCCACGAACATATTCTTGTTATATTTGTTTAATATGAAATTAAAAATTAAAGTACAAATGTTAAATATGGAAACTTTCTTGAGCGATTAACCTATCCTGAACCTATTAAGTGACGAAATTACCGCTTCTTCTAAGATTATTTCTTCGAAAATAAACCAATTAAATGAATCTAAAATGTCCTATCGTAAATGGACTGACCATTACTTTTGTTGCACGCTTTAATATAGGGACGTTGGAGTCATTGATAATTCTATTATTCTTTTATCACTATCATCTCGTTTTTCTCGTATTTTACATGGCAGAAATATTATGAAAATCTTCAATAACTTTTATTTTAATTTTTATTTCATTCATTATTTTCTTTCCCTGCATGTACGCGGGTAAATCTTTCCAAATGTTTAATATTTCCAAGTATGTCTGACAAGACCAGACCTGAGGAAAAGCTTATACAGTGTATACGTAATGATTCATAATGGTAATGATATTTAAATCTAGGATATTTGTACTTTACTATCTAAGTCTCTTGAAAAGCGTATACAAACTCATGGTTCTATTATTAGTATTTGCTTCTCAGTCTTGAGGCAAATGCAATATACATGTACTTTTATTTATCATTTAACTTCTTTATCTTTTCAGTGATGTAAACAATAAATATGCTGTAAATGATTTTACTCGTTAGGAATCGGTTTATAATAAGTTCACAAATTGTGTACGATAATTGTTTAAACTTTTAGAACGTTATTAATTGTTCACTAAAAGGCAATGTTACCAAAAATCCCTTCAAAACAAGAGAATCAAGTGTTTAAGCCTGTGCTAGGGGGGCGTGAGGAACGTTGCACTTTTTCGTTATCTTTCATTTACAGACTCAATCAAACCGTGTCGGCATTTTTCATGTAATTTTGTTGTGATTAATGCTTCCAATTGTAATATGCATAATGCGTCCGTGCCCGAGAGTTTAAGGTCGTTGAATCACTTGCTCCTCACCGCTATAGGTCGAATCCCAACAGGGACTATGAATTATTTCATGTGAGGAAGCTATCCAGTCAGTTTGCGGAACGTCGGTGGTTCTACTCAGGTACCCGTTCGTGCCTAATGCACGGAAGGGCACCAACGTTCTTCCTCCACAAGTAAAGCTGGAACGTGGCTTTATGACCTATACTGTGTCGATGTGACGCAACAAAGCGCAAAACAAAGTAATATGCATATGAATATGTAATGGGAAGGGAGGTGATTATGCAATGTATATTGGAAATATTTGCAGTATGAGTTGCCTCCCTTACACTATGTTACTTTATGTCTTGTAAATTCAGAATGGACATATGTCTCAAGTATACCAAATATGAAAAACAACGTAATTATGCAGCCATATACTAGTATATCAATTTATCTATTATTCGATTTACTACAAAATATAATTCATTTACTCACTGTTCTGATCGTTTTGACCCTATTTTTGTAATTATGTGTTACCGTTGTACTTGGATTCATCAAAATATATTACAAATTAAAGATTCGTACCGGTTATCTGTAATATTTTGAAACAAATTGAATGTTACTGAAATATATTAATTGTTTTCATTATTTAACTAGTGATACTTTCTGGTTGTTGAACTTATTCTTTATCCCTCATGTACAGAGTCAATCAAACCGAGTCTGCAATTTTCATATAATTTTGTTGTGATTAATGCGTCCGAGGGATCACTTTGTTTCCAGATTTTTATACTTCACAACATCAGGTGTCAAGTGCTGTGTGGCAGCTGTAAAAAGTTGCCACGTACTTCACTTCAGTGTTGTTATATTTTTCTGGCCCTTCGGGATCTCTGATGTCAGCACTATTTGGTGTTGAGAATTGAGTACCGCTCAAGCCGGTGCTAGGGGGCGTGAGGGATGTTGCACTTATTCATTATCCATCATGTACAGACTCAATCAAATCGAGTCTGCAATTCTTATGTAATTTTGTTGTTGTTGTAGTTGTTTTTATGATGACTGATTTTAAATATTCTTAGAATTTCATTCATGTTTATAAGAATTTTCTTTCGGTGTATTCTTAATTACCATCATCCCTTTCTAATATGTTTAATAAGACCGCAGTCTGGAATGGAAGCGCAAGTCGTATTATTGCGAGGAATAGGCGAGTACTGGTATACAAAATTAAAATTGTAATGTAAAAGAACTGGGGGAAATGAGAAAACCGGTCTTTGCTTAAGATGAACTACACTCTCACTGAAATTAATATTTTGAGAAAGAAAGATGAAGAAGTTGACTTTGATTCGATATGCACCAATAATATAATCGTCGTATATATTCCATAATACAGAATTGTTAAAATGATGCAGGATTGTGCAAAATCAGACATAGATGTAAATGTAAATGCCACAAACAAGTATCTTATGAAGCTTTATAGTTAGGCAAATGTGTCAGGCAAATGTACTTCAAAATATATATCGACCTTTTTTCCTATTCGTAGTGGTCATTAACCACCACCTCCCCCCCCCCTGCCCCATATAAATTTGCACAATTAAGTGTTAAATTTACAAAATTTCTGCGTGACGGGATATACGTTTACAGTAAATATCGTGTAATGCACGAGTTTCTCGACTTCAAATATTTTTATTGTATAGGACACAATAGAACGATAAGAGGTCGGTATACATTTGCAGACCTGTTAAGCGGTCGGTAAGTGATTTACTAGACAACTTATAACAAAAGAGCCGGCAGGTAATAAAGATTCGTGGACAACTTTATTAAAATGTGATAACATAATCACGAGAAAAGAAAGCGAAACAAACTCCTTAAACTATAATCAAGATGAATAAGTATTATTTACTAATAGCTCTTCTTCAGTAATATACAAATTGACTCAATTGGTATTTGAAAACGAACTGGTCAATTTCTGGTGACTTACAGGTCCATTTTGCCGGGTGCTATGTTATTTTTTCTTGTAGATATGTATTGTAACAGATATGCACATATCATGATAATAAAATATTTAGTTACTTATTTACTTACTTACGCACTTACGTACTTACTAACTTACTTACTTACGTACTTACTTACGTACGTACGTGAACTTACTTACTAACGTACTTACACTTACGTACTTACTTACGTACGTACGTACTAACTTACTTACTTACTTATTTACTTACTTACTTACTCACTAACTTACTTACTTCTTACTTACTTACCTACTTACTTACTTCTTGACTTACTTACTTACTTACTTACTTACTTACTTACTTACTTACTTACTTACTTACTTACTTACTTACTTACTTACTTACTTACTTACTTACTTACTTACTGACTTACTTACTTACTTACTAACTTACTTACTTCTTACTTACTTACTTACTTATTTACTTACTTACTTACTTACTTATTTACTTACTTACTTACTTCTTACTTACTAACTTACTTACTTACTTACTTACTTATTTACTTACTTACTTACTCACTAACTTACTTACTTCTTACTTACTTACCTACTTACTTACTTCTTGACTTACTTACTTACTTACTTACTTACTTACTTACTTACTTACTTACCTACATACTTAAGTAAATAAAACTTACTGACTTACTTACTTACTTACTTACCTACTTACCTACTTACCTACTTACCTACTTACCTACTTACTTACTTACTTACTTACTTACTTACTTACTTACTTACTTACTTACTTACTTACTTACTTACTTACTTACTTACTTACTTACTTACTTACTTACTTACTTACTTACTTACTTACTTACTTACTTACTTACTTACTTACTTACTTACCTTACTTACTTACTTACTTACTTACTTACTTACTTACTTACTTACTTACTTACTTACTTACTTACTTACTTACTTACTTACTTACTTACTTACTTACTTACTTACTTACTTACTTACTTACTTACTTACTTACTTACTTACTTACTTACTTACTTACTTACTTACTTACTTACTTACTTACTTACTTACTTACTTACTTACTTACTTACTTACTTACTTACTTACTTTCTTACTTACTTACTTACTTACTTACTTACTTACTTACTTACTTACTTACTTACTTACTTACTTACTTACTTACTTACTTACTTACTTACTTACTTACTTACTTACTTACTTACTTACTTACTTACTTACTTACTTACTTACTTACTTACTTACTTACTTACTTACTTACTTACTTACTTACTTACTTACTTACTTACTTACTTACTTACTTACTTACTTACTTACTTACTTACTTACTTACTTACTTACTTACTTACTTACTTACTTACTTACTTACTTACTTACTTACTTACTTACTTACTTACTTACTTACTTACTTACTTACTTACTTACTTACTTACTTACTTACTTACTTACTTACTTACTTACTTACTTACTTACTTACTTACTTACTTACTTACTTACTTACTTACTTACTTACTTACTTACTTACTTACTTACTTACTTACTTACTAACTTACTTACTTACTAACTTACTAACTTACTTACTTACTTACTTACTAACTTACATTAAGCGTGTCTTTACGCTATGTCTCTATAAAGTAAAGACTAAACATTCTAACGTATTTTATTATCATGCAGAAATGAAGTCAATTATTACTCATTCATTTGTCATAATCATTATGTTGATTTCTCTTTGTGGATTCTATTTATATGCATTACCGAATTTCTCAAGTATAAAAAATGTATTTTAGCTAAATTAAATAGTGTAAAAAGATATTAAAGGTATTAAAGATAGATAAATTCTTGATCATTGTATAAATCTATTAAAACGTTTTCTCACATTTCATAAACCAAAATGTTTTAGTGATATATACGTTCATATTATGTGTTATTTATGTTTTATATGTTGTATTTGTATACGTAATATGGTGATGATCTTGTTATGCTAAATTTCTGTCCTGTTCTGTTATGTTCTGTATGACGCAAACGATGTCACGTCAAAATATATCAACAGCCTTAAAAACATTTTCAATGAGTGGCAAAAGCGCAACGGGTATGTGATGAATATTTTTTACATGAAAAAAAAGAATATGAATAGACCAAATGATACTTTCAAACAAAATGTGCATGTACTTTATTATACGTTTGTTACATAAGTTTTTTCTTTGTTGTAAAATTTGTTTTTATTGTGGCGCCTCTACGGAGTAGTGGCGACATATAGGGATCACTTCTCCGTCGTCTGTCTGTCCGTCTGTCTGTTTGTCCGTCTGTCCGTCACAAAACTTGTCCGGACTACTCCTCATAAACTACTGGTGCACATTCATCCAAACTTTACAGGAATGATAAGTACCAAGTCTAGTTGTGCATATTGTCAGCATTTTCCGGTTCAATGATTTTTGTAAGAGTTATGGCCCTTTAATAATTTTTATTTTTAAAGTTTGTCCGGACTACTTCTCTTATACCACTAATGCAATTTGAATGAAACTTTACAGGATTGATCTGTAGCTCAAGTCCTTGCGTATATTGCACGGGTTCTCCGGTTGAATGATTTTTGGCCGATTTATGGCCCTTTGATAAAAAGGTGTTTTTTCTATGTGTTGCCAGATACACAAAAGCTTGTCTGGAATACTTATCATAAACTTCTGGTGCAATTTTATCCAAACTTTACAGGAATGATTAGTACCAAGTCTTGTTGCGCACTGTCCGTCTGTCTGTCTGTCTGTCACAAAACCGGTCACAACACGAAATTGGCCATCATGAGGCGAAACGTGATCACTGATCGCTCTTGTTGAGACTTTATCTGTCATTGCAACAACAAGCAGACACCTATACATGTCCCCTTTTCCTCCAAAAGTTAATTGCAACCTGGAATATTATATATGATAATGATATTGTGTGCCAAGAAAAAAAAATAAGTACAAGTGTATACATACCATATTTATTTGAAAATGCGATAATATAGTTATATACGTGTAATGATAAATACAGAAAAATAATATCTTTTCTAAACTTGATAATCAAAATATTCGTCAGACGATAATCATCGTAAGAATATTTGTAAAACAAAATCAAATATATAATGTCATATACAAAAGTTGAATCATTATACTACTTCAGTTATTGACAAGTACACCACTAAATGTGTTCATCGTATTTGAGTCTTGATATAGCTGGCGGTTAGAACCTGACGATGTTACTTTAACCCAAATTTTTTCTCCTGATCTTACTCTTACTATTGCTCCAACAGTACTACAAGTGTCATAATCCTTATCATAGTTTAATCCTGCTGCAATAACTTTATCTTCCCACACTAGGCCAATATGTGCATATTTTGCATAATAAGTACATGTATGAACAATAAACTGGTACAGTCCTCCAACGGGTGCTGTAAAAATCCCAGTAGAAGTGTCGTAACCTGTTCCCTCGTTAATCAGACTTTTCGTAAATATAATAATCTCATCTCTAGTATCAAGAACGAAATCTGTCAAATAATGTGCATGGAAAGCGATCGGGGGTCGTTCAAGTTTTTCTGAGTATAGAAAAAAAAGTAAGTACGTGTTTCTTACATAGAGGATATTTGTTTGTTTGTGTGTAAGATGAAATTTTATTTCATCGAGTGGGCTTTAAAAACAGTATTCTCACGAGTGGCGTAGCCACGAGTGAGAATACTGTTTATAAAGTTCACGAGATGAAATAAAATTTCATCTTACACAACAAGCAGACAAATTTTCTTTTTATTTTATGCTTAAAAACAAGTTAAAACGAAATTTCCATAATTTTAACGTTAATAATAAAACTGTTTCCCCAATTGAGAGCCCCATTTAGTCGGAATTTGTCATTAAAAACAAGAAGACTTGAGCTGATAAATAAGTCCGCCAATCAACATTAAATGACGGTGATATTTATTCATTTTATTAAAAAAAAATATGAATGATCGCTTGTTTTAATAATAAAAACAAACAATTCTTGTAGGAGAAAAAGTCCAACCATCCATCCATATTTCTGTTACTTACTGCGAATTTATATTAGACCTGGCTTTGTAAATTGTAAGCGGCAGACATTTTTTAAAGTTGTGTATTTCATGGGAGGAAAATAATTGTGTAAGATTCAGAGGAATATAATTTGGATTTGTTAGTCATACACCTTTTTAAAAGAAAGAAAACTTATTTGAGGATTGTAACAGACAAAAAATAAGTGTTGACAGATGTGAAAACATTCAGAAAAGGAGCTAGGAAAATGGAAAACTTGAAAGCTTGCTCAAGAACGCTGGGTTGTTTTACTTATTCTTCGAGTGTCAATGCTTTTCAATTTTTCATAAAGCATACGGCAGTTATTGCTCGTAGGATACTTTAATATGCCCAAATGTCATCAAGAGCAGTTTTGCATGGGGAAGGAATGTATTTTTCAGACTGTAAAAATTAAACAAAACAATTTAGAGACGAAATTTGGTGATTGGAATTTGAATGAATAGAAGTAAATTTTCTTCTTTTTATTACTTTTGACATTTAAGTTATTTATCAATTTCAGCTTTGCTTTTTCTTTAAACAGCCTGACATTGTCAGAATTGTCAGCAAAAATAAAATTGAGGTACCACATGGGGAAAATCTTAAAAAAGTAGTTTCGTCATTGACAATGATTGAAAAGAGTGAAATTATATTTTGATAATTTTCACTGTGAAATTACCAAATATAATTTTCACGGATAAATCAGTAATCCACTGAAAAGCATAAAATAAAATTGTTTCTTTATGATTTAATTTTTGTTTGTAAATCGGTTACAAAACATAACAATTATAAATCAATAGTCGATGGTTAAATATAAAGAATAGCCAAATTGTAATATAAGCGTTGAGGAAATATTTTATGAATATCTGACAGTTGTAAAATGTGATGTTTTAGAGCTATAATAGAAACATGTTTGCAAAAAAAAAAAAGATGATGAAATCAAAATTAGAATATATACACGTTATTGAATCGGTTTAAGGATGATTGGCATTACTAGTTGATAGTTACAGAAACATGCTAGTTGAACAAGTTCTTAATATTTCAAATTGACCATTGATGTAATATATATTGTATTATAAATGCACTTAATATAATAAAAAAAATGAAATTCAGTTTTGGAAAATTACTATCACGTGTAAGAGAAATGGGAAAAATACCCTGAAGTTGAGTAAGTTCTTCTCTTTTAGCTTCCATGTCACTCGTGAGGTTTTTACTTGTCTCATCAAATAAGTTCTTGAAGGATCCTGTAAAAATAATATCAGAATACAATTACAACGGTAATCAAAGTTCAATAAGTATTACATGTGTTATTTGGTGTACATGTGAACTGTTTGCAGAAAGTGTTGCTGATAATACGAAACTTAAATCGAAATATATTTTTACATAGACACGTGTGTTACTAAAGGAAGCAAAACAACATGCATTCTAACTTTATTATTTTATTTTCCTTGCACTCCCTCTATAATCAAATTTCATTTTTTTGTCTTGAATTTCAATTGGCTTACGTGTTCGCCATTTTCTGACGTAGAATATAAAATAAAAGGAATAAGATATTTATATTAAAGGATTATATATGTAAAATAAAGATGAGGAAATGTATTCAAAATAAGAAATAATACATGTAATTGAATATGCTGTACGATGATAGGAAGGCCTAGTCTATAGTTACAGCAACAGGTTAGTCAAATATAAAAAAAACATATTCAAACTGATAATTGATAAAATATTGTACGTGATTGAACTTCAAAAGATCCAACTAAATCATAAAACCAACTGAATCATAAAATCAAAACAACATTTTGGAAACAATCATCACATGGAAGAGAAATGCGAAAAAATACCTTGTAGTTGAGTAAGTTCTTCTCTTTTAGCTTCCATGTCACTCGTGAGGTTTGTCTTGTCTCCTCAAATAATGTCTTGAAGGATTCTGTAAAAAAAATATCAAAGTACAATTACTAACGGTAATCAAAGTTCAATAAGTATTTTAAATTATGTGTTATTTTGTGTACATGTGAACTGTCTGCAGAAAGTAATAAATATTTTGATGTTCCTCGGTCACATTCTATAATCAAATTTCAATGTTCTTTTGGCTGACAAAATAGCCATTTCATAACGTTATTCAATATAAAATAAATGTAATAAAAAATCAGGATATATGTTCCCTAATAAGAAAAATCAATGTGATGAGTCAGCGTTTTCCTTCATGGAAATATGATTGTTTTGGTATATTCGTCTTAACATAAATGTGCATTGTTATTCATGTTTTGTATAGACCAGAAGTACACAAACAAACATGAATATCGCAAACATAATTAAAAATACAACAGTGTTCTTTGGTGCAACAAATAGAAAGAACTAAAGATAAACACACGTCAGAAAAGGGCAGAATGGCAACAATTAACTGATGTATTTTTTTATAAATGTTATACATGTTTATGCTCGTACAAGCAAATTGTTTAGCACGATTATGTTAATTATCAATCAATTTTATAAAAAATAATGTCCATATGAAAATTCCTTTTTTGATGTTGTTATCTTTATACATGATTTCGTTTTCACTTGCCTTTACTTTTTATTGATTTATGTTTATAATATTGTTTTTATATGTTTCGAAATGAGACGGGTTAAGGAAACTTATAATAGAATATAGACCTTTTTAAAATACGCTTTTCCAAAGCAACGAATGTTGCATTTCTGCGTAGGGCAAAAAGCAATAACGATGTGTACAGTTTATCATACTTTAAGGCTTTAATAGATGCGATTTATGTTATGTCACCCAAAGAATATTAATTTTGGGATGACTTAAGGCGGTAAGTACTGAAAACGTGAATTCATTTTCTAACAGATCTACGAAAATGTGCGGGAGTAATAATTCAATGGTCATAACGGGCACACACATGTCTTTGTTTAAGGTATCAGTAGACGTTTTTTTCCATCAGTAATTTAAATTGAAACAGCAGGGTAATAAAGATAAAATTTTATGACCCCTGTATTAAATACTATTACACAATTTGTATTGTATACTTCCTTTGAATAACTGTTTTGGTAAGGCGGCAAGTGTTGAACAGATTGGCACGCGAACGTTTGTTCATTCAACCGGGACGTTTAATATCATGATATAATTAATCATTTACGCTTATTAAAATGGTAATTTATGTAACTTTTAAATATACCGATCAATGTTTATGGATTTTGAGAAGAGAAAAATTGTCAAAAATAACATGTATTACGAAAAAGCGGATAAAATGTGTGTTATATCTTTTCCAAACAACCCATCTTAACTTCTCAAGATTTTGAAAAAAAAATATTTAAAATCTATTTATATGTGACTTAAATTTTTCTGTTTGCATCACAAGCAAATCGGATAAAGGATATAATCCGGTATATTGAACAATAAAAATGCCTTATCACCTGTTCTGATATTTTTTCTGAATGATAATTAATCTCGATTTCATGTTATATAATTTCTATTGTTTTTAAATGAACTATTTCAACAGCAAATAAGTTGACTTTTCATTTGCTAATAGATATATTTCCACATCTTCTTTAGAAAAATGATCTCAGTGTCAAATCCGTGATCGTAAAATCTTAAACAAGTATCTTTTCCATGCCTTTTTATGGCATTCTTCGCCACAAAGCTATAAAGTCATCTTTTCTGTATTTCTTGAAATCTATTTTATATAATTTTCTACCGTTTACCTTGAACTAACTCGGAATTGTCTAAGAACTTTTACAATATTTCTATGTAGGGCGAAGCATTTTCTGCCCTACGCAGATTGCGCATGCGCGAGAAAATTCTAATTCCGGTCGTTTTTTCATAGCAACGGATCGCGTCGTAAAAAGGTCTATAAGTTTGCGGCAATAACATTTATGCCATATTCTACTGTTTATAAACGTATATTTAAAGTGACATTATGCCCATCCAAGGGTGTATAGTGAGTGAACGGGTGAAAGTCAAAATATGTTTCCATTTTGTCATAATTCCTTTTAATTTAATAATTAAGTTCGCATAAACAATGAATAACTCACATATCCAAACAAAATTTCTGTAAATATCCATAAGAATTTACCTATAACGCTTAGTTTATAAAAAGAGTGGGGCAGTCTTTTTAAATTTTAGACAGATTTATAATTTTACCATAAACATTTTCCAATAACAACTGTTGGTCAATCACCATTTTGACAGTCAATCTTTTAAAATATAAAGTTAACTTGGCTCAACTTGACCATGAAAATGTAAGCATAATGTCACTTTAAAGTCACCGGTGTATGAAATGCATTCTCCTTAACAGCTAATGTTTCTTTAAGTTTCATATGTTCCACGCATTTATCATATAACAGATTTTCTCATTTCAGTTTGCATAAAGCAATACAAACTATTAAATTATATTGATTCAGACTTAAACAACAAACAGTTGTAAATTATATGCTGTATATATGTCATTTTCGCATTACGCCAGAAATATTTCAGTAAACAGATAATGTAAACCTGATGTTTATATTTTACCTTCTCTCCTTTTTATCTCGTCACTTTTCTGTAACATTTCGTAAGTGATGTTACCCGTCAAATCAGCAACTGTTTGTTTAATGTCGCCTAATGTACTGATGACATTTTCCTCAGTTTTATTAATTTCATTCACCATTGTTTCTACCTTAATTTCAGTCCGAATCATTTTCTCTAAAAGCTGTTCTTCATATGCAAATTTAGAACATACAGGCTCACTAGCCTCAGAAAAATTATAACTATATATTCCAACGACAATAACAAACGCAAATAACAGTGAGAACCTCATTTTGATGAAGAGAGTTGAAAAATAAATCTGACTCGCTGAGAGAAACAATTGTATTTATACAAGGAAATCTACGTTGTTATTTTGAGTATGAGGCCCGTATTATATTTTTTGTATAATGGTTTAGCAGAACTGCACTGAAATATGGATATCCCTTAGAAACAAGTCGAGTGAAGCAGATTGATTTTCTTTACATAGACCACACTTCCCAACTGAGAATTAAGTGACAGCACAACAAGAAACATAAAAAACAAATCAGCATGTTTCTATAAAATACATACAATTGATTCCAAGATCTTTAAGAATGATATATTTTAATAAAGAAAGTAATGTGCTGACCTTTAATACCAATTGTATTATTATACGTAAATTCAAATCGTTATTTTTTGACATTGTCACGAAATTTATTGATGCACACTCGTAATTACAGACTTATTTTGATCGAGATCATGAAAGATTCTGATAGGTGCAATCCGCTAGCAGCTGCTAAAGCAGTATTAGATTCTTTTAATACAATTAAGTATTAAAATCGATTATCTCGAGGCACAAGAAAATTATTGCAACTATGAGATGAATTGTTTTATATAGAAAGTCACTCATCAAGTTAACGAAATATTTGTCATTATAAACGGGTACAAGCACATGACTGACGAACCGTTTCTAAAGTTACCAGGCATTACTCATTTATAATGTTAGTAGAAAAATCTGTATAAAAAAAGCACTTTTACATTACAGAAACCGTTGGTGAAATAACGTCCTTTAAAGTTCATCTTAAACCTCGATTGAAGTCGTTGCTATAAATGTATCAAAATCGTAAATAATAAAACTAACAATTAGTGGCAGAAACGAAGGAACATTTCGTTAACTATTTTAATATTGTTTTATCCGGACTTGCTTTTACTCATTTAATTTTTATTCTGAAGATTTAATTCCATTCGTACAACTACTTGTAGCTGTTTATTGAGCTTATAGAATTTAAATTTTTTAATGGTCGTACATATTTAATGATTTATTTCCACATTGAAGGCTGACTGATTTGTTTGTTTTCCAATATATAGGTAATCATAATTATAGTAACGAACAAGAATATCATGCAAATTGTTAAAATCATAAGTAACTAAGTTGTCATTTAAAAACATTAACAATCCCTCCTACCGTACCTAATTTTATTAAGAAAAGTAAACATAGATATTATTGTATTATTGAAAGGAAAACATTATTATTCTTATCTTAATATTTTGTGTTTTATTTTAAGAATTTTGGTCTATATTTTATACAACTATCTTTATATCGGTCTCGGAGGTAATATTTTTGTTAGCATTTAATGAAAATCGTGATGAAAAAAAAAACAAAAACAACAAGGCGTGTCTTTACAACACCCTGAAAAATTCTAGCTGTTGGCAACATGATAAGAGCATCAATGAATTTCATTTATTCAACATAAATTATTCAAGAGGTGTTATTTTTTACCAGGATGTTTTTGATAATCTATACAAACATATCCTATTCCCGAAAATAAATACGCAAGTTTCAACTCTTCAAAAAAGGTGCTTTGTAAGTAACCATTTAATTTTATACTTAATTCTTCCCTTTGCAAATTGAATGTTATAATACCATGATATTGCTTATTAGCAGATTTTTTCGTTGGTATTTATCAGGATTATCATATTGAAAGCCTTACACTCTGTTACTGTTGAATCCTAAACAATATCATAATTCATACCTCGGTTAACATGTAGTACCATATACCATTTTATTCCTCTAAATGCAACAAAAAAGCTTACAGTTTTCAAAAAGTTTCATTTTTCTTCACACCCGATCTTTCCCTTCCATTGCAAATATAGATTAAACATTCTATAATTTCAAGAGTGCTGATTCAAACATACATTAAAACTGAAAGAAAAAATAATAAATACAAACGTTTCTCAAAATTTAAATTATGATGTTTAGAAAATGTGCTTATATAAATATTATACATGACAGTATATAATAATAAAAATATTTTAATAATAATAATAATAATAATAATAATAATAATAATAATAATAATAATAATAATGATGATTCCATTGACTTTGAGTTTATTCTGATATTCGGGTAGTATTATATAACAGGAAGGTTGCTTTGTTTGTACATTAGCTGTTACAGGCACAATAAGCTATGTTCACTTCTTATCAACATTTGTATAAATGTGCTTAAATACACAGAAGAAAAGCCTGTGCCTCCTATTTTGAAGAATGTTGACTGACAAATTTATGTATATATATATAATTGAAAAGTAATTATAGAAGGCTATAAAAATACTTGGTGTGAAAAACATACACAGAACAACTTTTTCATATATAATTTTTGTAATTGAATGTCTTAACGAATAATTGATGTTAGAAAAAGTATATTGCCGAAAATATTGGACAACGTAGCTTATACACCTTAGGGAACTTAGGAATATACGTCAGTGAAGCATTTATCATAAGAAATAAGGTACTATAAATAAGCAATTAAGGTATGATTGATACCGCAATTACGATATGTTTCAATAAGAGGGGTTATTTTGTTGACGTTATATTCCATATGTTCTGCATTACAGTTTTGTATCAGCTTAGGTTCTTATATCCTCAATTTAATCGTGATCCAAAAATTTGACTTATATTATTAAAAATACTAAGTCATCCTATAATGATATAAACTTACTTTAATTAAAAAAAATTCTATTGTTGATATATTAATATAATAAACCCAATTAAAAAAATGAATATCGTTTTATTGTTTTTTTATAAACTAAGATGACGATATATATACTTGTCATACACTGCTATATTGTATAACTAGGTCCTCATGGGTTTAAAGCCTGCTGGAGTGCATTAAAAATGTCCAAAAAAACAATAATTAAGATCAACAAGGCAAAGACAACGTTCACAGGGGACGCAGCCCCCCGACACACCAAAGTAGGACATCCAGAAGGGAGCCCAACCAAAACCTGGAGTGGACATAAGGGAGTTGACATACATGTCAACTCTGCATTTACTTTATCCACACTTTTTAAATGTATCATTTATGCTTAGTAAAGTTTATATAGTTTTCTTTTCCTTTTTTCTCAAATCTCTGCAAATACATTATTACCTTTTAACATAAATAATAAGAAACACAAACAATGTATAGCCGTTCTTAAAAGAATTATTAATAAGGAGGATAACACAACAGTACATATATCCGTGGTGAATATGCGCTTAAAACTTGATTCTCTACACATCTGTATCTGCATAACTTTGATCACAAACTTGTAATCAAAAACAATAAATATATCAGTTTTTGCATAAAACGATTGTATATTTTCTTAACCACCTTAAGCGAAGTTTTGGCAAGTAATTTTTTTTTTAAATTTAATTGGCAACATTTCAACTCATATGATGATGACAGCTTGAACAAACAGTGATTACTCCGCCCGCCACTTGTCGCTCAGGTCAATAGACAGTAGTGGTTCGTCTATAGGATTCAGTTGTAAACAATTAAAACAGTTGTAAAAATGTTTATTAGTATGTTGTTGCCTTCATCATCTGGTAACAGTTCCAAATGTCATTCCTGGTCCTCGGGGCAACAGTTTTGACTGTTCCATAAACATCCATGAAATAACTGTATACTGTTAACCATGACATTTTTTATAAAATATAGTCATAACGAAACCTTTGTTTTTGTTACTCTCTTGTTGGAAAGAGTGCATTCATTCAAAGCAACGTTAAACAAGTGATATTAACACAACAGTTTTGTTCCTGTTTATTTTTAATATTACACTTAAATTTTTTTCCTCTTAGGCATAATTTTTTAAGCAAACATTACCTAACATAAAAGTTTTACCAGTGCGACCATTTTTTAATATTGTGGTTTAAACATAGATTTAAATCTTATTAAATATTTACTGTCATTTAATTCAAAATAAGCAAAAAAAGTTCTTATTATAAGTTTTCATGGTATAGAGGCGCAAACCGAAAGGGTTCGTAGAATTTTTATGAAGGTTATTATTTTTATTCGTGAGTAATCCCAAATGTCCAAGCAAACACGCATTGGACAGTTTCCTTTGGAGCACGTGGAAAAAAATTGCATTTTTTATTTGTTTGGAAACTGATTAGCATTTTGACTTGAGTGCATTTTCTTTAAAAGTATAAAACTCCGACGTAAAACATTTTAATGTTAGATATTTAACAATAATATTTGATACGGTTTCACTGACCAGCAAAATTCAAAATCATTGACGATTCAAAGGTTGGATGTCGAGGTAAAGGCTGGGAAAGGCAAAAACGCATGAGAAACGTTTAAAAATCCTAAATACAGTTATCTATCCCGAATTGATTTAAAAACTATTTTTTCTGGAAGATTTAAAAGCATCGTTATACTAGGGTTTACGGTTCAGAATTTCAAACAAGGCGTCTATTTTATACTTCAAATTGTTTTTGTCTTGTTAAGTGATAACAATTTTATACCACACAATGGTTTACAGAAACAAAAAACCATTTCCTCGGTTATTTCGTTAAAAGGGGCAAATGAGGCTCTGGTGTTATCCGTGACGTTCATTTTTACGCTGACGTTTTCCTCCGGTCTGTTTAATTTTGCATTTGTTTAAATTATTTACATAATATTTATACCATCATTTGCCAAAAAATGCAGAACCTTAAAAAAAAAAAATTCCATTTGGAAGAATTTTTTTTTTAAAAAATAATTTGTATGAAAAAAATTGCTGTTCCTAAAGAAAGCTTTATAAATCCCCCCATTGTATTTTATACTTACCACCAACGATCGGGCGGAAAATCGCCTAAAGGCAAATTACAATAAAGAAATTCATAAGAAATTAAAACATTTGCCAAAAGAAAAACAGTTGTATATCACAGCAGCGCCACAAAAAAGACTTTACGTCAAATTTTGATATACGGTGGTGAATACATGATATTAGTTTCAACTTTATTAATTTTAAACTGTTCCGATTTGATGTTTTATCATTATTTATTAATGATTTGCCGGATGGCATTTTCATTTTATGGACTTGAAACCCCAATTTGTATCAATAAAACATTATTTTTACAACCCTTGTAATATTGTCTATTTCACCACCCAACGAAACTTATAACGTAAATCGTATTATATTTTCCAAAAAATTTTAACGTTATTATTTACTGGAATCTTTGTAAGAATAAAATAGGTTTCTTATTAAAAAGATTTTTGACCGCAAAATCATTTAAACGCATTTACCCAAGTATTTAGCTGTATAACAAAACAAAGCTTTTTCTTACTTTATACACCTATATAAGGAATAACAACCTGCCATGAAAACCTATTTATTTCAGTTTAGCTTATATACGATGTTAATGTCATAAATACAAACAAATTATCACAAGGTGGTGAGTTGCTATTTTACAGCGAAAGAACTTCTTTGTGAATTACCCGGTATTATCATTCTCATCAAATAAATCTTTAACGTTATATGACTGCAATATAAAAATGTGATGTGGTTTAGATACGCATTCCAACATATGCGTACCGAAAGTCCTCTTGTAGAGACCAGTGTAACATAACCTCTTTCAATTATATTTGATTGATTGAGAATTTTATTCCGAGGTTAAAAAGACAAAAATTCTGACAATAAATAAACCGTTGAATTATAGTGGCGTATATTTACTGTCTCATGTTGTAGTAATATGTATATAGATAAATAGGCCCTCACGATTTACACGTTTTAACGGATTCGGTTTTCGGTTTTCATTCATAACTTTAAAATATTCGGTTTACCGTTTAAATCGAAATGACCATATTGTCTTTACAAAATTCTTAATCATTGCTTAATCATGATTTTACAATTCTAGTGGTTTATTCCAATGTAACAAACAACCCTCCACACAGCATTGCCATTGCAAAATGTGCTCGTGAATTTTTGGTAAAAAGGGGTAATAATGCAAAAAATTTGTCTGATTCAATTGATGATGAGCCCTCCCTGAATCTTTATTTATTCTTGTACATAGAGGTTATTAGCAAAGTGTAAACGTGGAGCCTTACTTATAAAACAAGCGATTACTTAATAAATTGTTTACAAATGGATTCTGAAAGACAGATCAGTGTGAGGACCATATATTGATTTTAATTCGATTAGGTGAAATAGTCTTTAAAATTGAATAGACGTGACAGGTGCTTGTATTAGTTGTAACAAAAACTATTGTGGAGTCGCGTCGCTCAGCGAGTAGTAATATCTTCACGCAATACTTGAATAGCTTTGTGCGAGAAATTAATGACCTACAACTTGGCGTGAACATTAATATGACATCAATGTCTGTTTTAAACTGTACACAACGACATTGCCATAACGGAACAGAAAATGTTACATGCATACGGTGAAAGCAGCATGCCTTCAGATCCATGATCATTTTCATGAAGATTTTGAAAATGTTTTTAAAAGTAGGGTATTGTAAAGTGAACAAAGAAAAGTACTAATACAAATTGAAAACGGCACCTATAGTCCATGTTTGTTACCAAAAGTGGTCCAAAAAATCATTCCTGGAAATTATGGTGACAAATACTGCAAAATGAGTCATCTGTCGAATATAACATGTAAACTATTGCTTTAAAGGCACTCCACTGAGGTTTAAAAGCCTAAAAACATAATATTTGATTTTTCTTAACATAAAAAGAGCTGGGACACTTTAAACAGAAACATATGCAAAGATAGTTAAGAAACATACTTAGAAATAAATTGAAATCGTATTTTTCTGGGCTTTTCTTAGCCGATTTGAGTGAAGAGCGTTTTAAATGCTTTTTATTTTGGGACATTTTTTTTACAATTTGACTTATTATCCTGGAAAAACGAAGTGCGCGAATGATCTGAAATTTTGCACAAAGATTAGTGGTCTAAACCTATATCAAATGGTACATTTATCTGGAAAAGACATTTTCAATCCCATCATGTCAAAAAACCTCAGTGGAGTCCCTTAAATCTTAAGTCGTTTTACTGTACTTAAAAGATTGAACATTTTTCGCAAGTTTGTTTTTCTTCAAATAATAAGGCTCATCTGGAGGTATTAAAATAGCCAAATGACATTCTGATGTGATTTGAGTCTCAATCAATTGAAACAATTTACACCAAAATATTTTCGTTTCGCATCAGGTATTAACACTGAAATGAGTTTATTAAGATTATTGTCTATGTATTAATTTTAATTCAGTTATTCACTAGCAGTCCACTAAATGTGTTGAACCTATATGAGTCTTGATATAACTGGCGATTAGAAGCTGACGATGTGGATTTGATCCAAACTTTTGCCCCTGATTTTAATCTTATTATTGCTCCAAAATTATTACAGCCATGATTAGCATCACCATAGTTAGCATCTGCTGCAATAACGTCACCTTCCATCACTAGACCCAGATAAGAATATTTTCTATTATAAGTATGAACATCAAACTGATACAGTCCTCCAACAGGTGCCGTGAACAATCCCGTGGATGTGTCGTAACCTGTTCCCTCGTTAGTGAATGTCTTCTTAAATATGAGAATCTCATCTGTAGTATCAAGAAGCAGGTCATTCAAGTAATGTGCATAGAAAGCAATAGCAGGTTGTTCGAGGTTTCCTGAGAATAGAAATATTTTTTTTTTGTATTTTATATCTAAAATATCTAACTCAAGGGGCCTATGCAAGCAACAAAACCTTATATTTAAATTCGGCCAATATCTGTAGAGTTATAATAATTACAATAATTACAAAGTAGAATGTGTGAATGTAAACAAAATTATCTGGACGCCATATGAGAGTTAGAAATTTACATATGGAGCAACATTGTTTGTTATATCAACATTGTTTGTTATATATTATTGACCACGGGATATACCAATAAAACATGAGTCAAGTTAGCAACAATTTAATTTGCTATGATCCGCTGTAGATAGATAGAAATCAAACCCAATTGATTTACAATAGGTAACAATACCTTGGAGTTGAATAAGTTTCTCTTTTTCAGCCTCGTTGCCACTAGTCAGGTTCTTTCTTGTTTCCTCAAATAATGTTTTGAACGATTCTGAAATAAAGTATGAAAATTATTTTAACTAATATCTAACCAAAGTTCAAGGGTATTAGGTTCGTAAGTTTCTTATTATGAATCCTATCTCTATAGTTGCTATAATTTTGGTCTCCCTTGGAAATAAAAAAGAGTAAAGCATGTATCATTTATTATTTTAATGTCATTCATTACATGCGCTGGTTATTGTTTAAAAACAATTAATGAAAATTTTAGGCGTATGCGCCTTTTTTGTGTAGAAACTCGTACATTATACATGTATGTCACTTTTGCAACATTAATAGTTTTATATTTAAACTTAACAAATCAATAAAAATATTAAGATATATTGATCCATATAACCATCAATTACAAATTAAACTTTACATTATTCGAAACATGCACAAGGTATAAAGTTTATTTCTTATTTTATTAAAATTGTTTCGGTTAACATGTTTTATACACCTCTTGAAAGGGTGCCATTACGAAGCATTAATTCAAGTACATCATTACGAGAAGCAACAACACTAATTGAATTGTGCTATATAATTGACTGCATAGAACAGTAAAATAACATATTATTTACACAATCATAAAACAATGTAAAGAATTAAGCTCAACCCAGCCAATATATACAATATGTACAGGAGGAAGTGGTCCTATACAAAAGCTGGAATTCAGTGTATATAGACAAGTTTGGAACTCTCACGCCAAGGGGAGTAACTCAATTAACATTATATATTTTAAATTCATCATTTAGCCTCCTTGACTGAGACACCACAAAAAATACAATAGTTTGTATATAAATTATTTTAACTTAGCATTTAAAAGTTTAATATGCTGTAAGAAATGTGAATTTGCTGTGAAATAACTGTTTTATTATACCTTCTCTCCTTTTTATCTCATCACCTCTCTTTAACATCTCGTTCGTTATGTTCCCTCTCATATCTGCAAACATGTCCGTAAAATCAGCAACTGTTTGTTTAATGTTACCTAATGTACTGATGACATTATCCTCAGTTTTCTTAATTTCATTCACCATTGTTTCTACCTTAATTTCAGTTCTAATCATTTTCTCTAAAAGCTGTTCTTCGTATGCAAATTTTGAACATACAGGCTCTCTAGCCTCACACAAGATATAACTATATATTCCAACGACAATAACAAACACAAATAATAATGAGAACCTCATTTTGATGAGAACAATTGCAATAAACTCTGAGAAGCTTTCAGGATTGAACCATGTGAGAGAAACTGCTGTATTTATTCAAAGAAAATATGTCAGTTTGAAAATGAGGCCCGTATATCAAAAGTCATTCTGAAGAGAACAGAATTTCACTACTCAAGACATACAGTACACGAACTTTTATGCATTCAAAGAAAAAAAACAGGCATAATAAAATATCTTTATTGAGTAGGCGTAATTTGTTTAAAACAATGCTAAGTTGATATTGCGATCTTTTTTTTTGTATTACATTACAACCGTTCATGCTTTGACTATAATAGACCATTTCTCTTATTTCATTTATTGTACATATTGATACAATAAGTATGACATGCGACCATTGTTACACATCAGTAGCTACTTAAAACTTGTGGTTGAGTCTTTACGCCCATTTACTGAAGTATCTGATTTATTCCCGTTGTTGTTCGTATAAATTTCTTGACAAAATATATAGCTAAACGATCATTAAACGATCTTTTTCATCTGTTTAGCAACCCTGCCAGACATGACCTTAGCAGCGCATTTATGACATGAAAATAACATACTTGGCTTGTTCATATTATGTTTATCCAACCAGTTTGGTCAATTAATTATTATTGCTCCAGCCCTGTTTATTTTACCAAACATCAAGGGTCAGTTATATTTTTGATAAAACAATTTTATTTTAAAGCCTTTCACGTTTGATTTATTTGAACCTATCGGTACTTTACAATTTTGAACAATTAATATTGCTAGATTCTTAAAGGTTTTGTAGCCATATAAAATCTAAATACATTTTTGAAACATCTTAGCATTATTGAAAATTACTTAGTCCGGGCCTTATGTTTAAAAGAAACAGTGAACATATGTCTGTAAAATGTTATCTACGCTAATTATCAGTATTTTGCTAGTTCAGTAAGATAATAGGCTTATATTTTCAAATTAATATCTGCATCTTAAACGCGATAATAAATAATTATAAATGATTAATTTGTGTTAACTTGCGTTAAAAGATTTGACGACCAGATAAATCTATGCATTAAACAGATGGCAAGGTTATTAGATTTCAATTTCTTAATTCTAGTGTTAATTTTATCCAGGAAGATTATGAACAGCTGTGAAAATTTAGCCAGTTCATAGAAGTTCGTGCGTCAGTTTCGTGATATGCGAACTTCAATACGAAGTCGGATAAGAACGTTTTTATTTATTTAACCTTTTATTTTCTGTTTAAAGGTTTGTATATTATGTATATAAATAGAAAAGTCATATGTTTGAACGCTGGATAGTTTGCATCAAAATATGAGTCATTTACATTTTTTTTTGCAAAACGTGCGTGTTTTTGTTTCTTTTGCATATATTATCTAATTACTAAAAGGCAAATTAAGCATTTGAAACGAATAAATTCTTATCTCTTTCAGAAACGGCTTACAAGAGTTTTATGGCGTTCTTATCTCTTTTAGAAACGGCTTACAAGAGTTTTATGGCGTTCTTATCTCTTTTAGAAACGGCTTACAAGAGTTTTATGGCGTTCTTATCTCTTTTAGAAACGGCTTACAAGAGTTTTATGGCGTTCTTATCTCTTTTAGAAACGGCTTACAAGAGTTTTATGGCGTTCTTATCTCTTTTAGAAACGGTTTACAAGAGTTTTATGGCGTTTAAATACTGGATTTAAAGTATGTTAAATGTTTCTTAACAAGAAGGAATTTGAGGTGAATGAGAACTATTTTTGTCATAAAAGTAGGAAAGTATGTAAAGAAAGAAGTATTTGACTTCGATACAAAATACTAAATATTTATGTCTGTACTAATTACCAAAAGCAGCAGAAGCAAAAGATTGCTCCGATGATTGACAACATGTAGCTATGTTTGAAATTATATCAGGACACAAAAAATTTAAAGGTTTTAGAAAATAAAAATATGTCTGGGGTGTAATGGGCCTTTAAAGCAAATCAAGTAAATTATCATATATTTTTTTAAGTATTCCCGTTATTTTTGCCGTAATATTGATAGCTTCTTGCACGTTTGTTAAACATGCGTAATCTATTTCTTTACAATACTTCGCTAAAAGCAAATCTCACCAAATGTTATATAACATAATTTCATACAAACTTGTTATGTTTATACCTTTATCGATAGACCGTCTAACAGTTCTAACAGATTTTTAAATAGAATGCATGTCTTCCCATGTTATATGTTTTGCATTTCCGTATTTCTTTTATTAATCAATGAGCTGTTTACAACATGATACTTATTTGATATTGATGCAAACATTTTACTCACTCACTAAGTTCAGTACGCTATAAAATGTGATAGATAAACAAATCTAAGACCTAATGACGCGCATGTGACCACTTCAAATTCTTTTATATATTTGGTAAGAAGATATGATATCATATTAAAACCGGTTACGATTTCATGTGAAGGCTTTCTAACAATAGAGTGTCTAACAATCTTTTTAAGTCTTATATAACAGCATTATCTCCACACTTTTCTTTCATTTTTACTTTCTTTGATACAAAAAATTCCCTAGGAATTATTTTAAGACTATGTGAGTGAAAAAAAAAATGCACATTCGTCAAGATTTGAGCGTTTCGGTGTGAACACTTAATATTCAACGTAACTTTATGCTCATTTTGCTCTTTTTGTTTAATTAATAATGTATTTAAAAACATTGACTTTCACAAGGTGATTGACAAATAATTGATAGTGTAAAAATGTTTATAAAACGAGCTAAATTATACTACCAATACTTTGATTATTCATAGGAAAATATAAAATTGAACACAATTATGACAAAATGTCAAATTATTTTGGTTTTTACCTGACCATTAACGCTTGGATAGACATAATATCACATCGGGTCAATGAACTTTTTTTTATGTATTTCCCCATTTTTGAAAATTACTTTTATTTCCTAAAATAACATAAATTTAAAGATTACAATTCAATCGGACACATAGAGGATATTCATGGGTTTTCTATAAATACAGGATTATTTTTTATTGAGCGGTATGAAATATAATAAATTTCATACCACAAGATGAAAATAAATCATCTATTTATAGAAAAACAACTTGAGTTTTCTGTTTCTTATATGCATTTTGCTCTTTCAGACGTGACAATTTAAAAGACTTCCTCTAAAATATTGTGTATTGGCTGAATTTAGAAGAATGTAGTCCGACAAGATGCCAGTGTAAATACAAAATATATGTTCCACTGCAGCGAAAAATAAATTTTTACTGTGAAAATACGGACAATGAAAATACACATTTTATTTCATCAAAATGTGTCGATATTTGATTTATAAGTATATAATAATATTGAAAACACTGTTTTCGAATTTTCATTGGTTGACACGCTATTTGTATGAACCACCTGCGAGTTATTCCCTTTAGTCCCCCGGTGCTTACCTCCCTAGGGTTTGTTTTCTTAGTTAAAACATGGTGGAAATTTATCGCTTCAGCTTCAATATTCTATTGATTAAGTATTTAAATTTTCAATGAGTCATTTTGCGATATGTGTATTTACATTTTAAATAATTGTTATTTACCAATTGTGTTTATTTTTTTCTTTACACTTTATCAGGCTATTTAAATTATTGGCCAAGACTGAAAACTAATATTTTATGCTGAAGAAAATGTTAATCTGTTTACACATGTTAGAAAATGTCATTAACCTGTGGACAATAAACTATCCCGTTCTTTACTGAAACAAAATGAATGTATTTTACTATAGATGTTTTTCTTTTACCCACGTCTTAACTTTTTGTATTAAAATGCTAAAATAGAGAAAATGAAAATCCCATAAAGAAAGTCCAAAACGTCAAAATCGAAAGTGCTGCAGGCTCTGTTTGATAAAGCCTGTGGTGCTATTAAATGTAAACTAGCGTCAATGCCCCCTAGCACCGTTTGAAGCCGAATTTTACATTTAAATATGAAATGGCAAAATTCTGAATTAAGAAACATTAGCAGATATGTTATGCCGCGGTTATCATGGAACTTTCAATCTGACACTTCCGTGCCATTTCATGAAAAGCGGCGTATGGTCCCCAGGTAATAGAAAGCGTGTGCCCTAAACGAAGAAATAATAATGATAATAATAAAACAATGGGCGGAACAAATCAAAATGGAATTTTGAAAGGGGAGCAGTGTTTATGAAGCCTGCATGTCACAGATAAGATGTCAAAAGACAAAGTTATAAAGCAGGCCACATATCCTAAGGGGGGTTCAACCTTATTCAAGTAGGAATATTAATTGCTAAATCATAAGAAAGTAGATAAAGACAATATTGTGTTCTGCTTTGATTCAGTGTCATATAAAGGTACACAAGTCCAACCAGATGTGTTAATGAAGATTTATTCATCATCGTGTTCCAAACGAAAGCATTAGACATTCTAACCTGCGGAATCAATCTATTAAATGTTATCTATAGAAAATAGCAAACTGTATTGAACCATGTCTTTAATATTTTGTAAATATAAGTGTCCATCATAAAAGTATATCTTAAAGATATCATCCATATTCAAAAGGGACTCATACAATTTTTGACCACCCGAATGCGTTGTTAGGGAAACTGTCACAATGTTACTACCTTTTAATAGGGACTTTGCATGCATGCATAATCTTCTTAGATAAAAACATGTATAGCTAAGGCTTACGAGTAGTATATTTTCCTTTAAAATGTTACTTTACACTATGTAAATAACATTGTATCGACATTAGGACCTCTAGTTATCCATAAATCAGATTCACACGTTATAAAAAAGGAAATATAATAACTTTCATATCCTTAGATCATTTGATGTTAATTGAACTTTTATTTTGTAAAATGACATGGAACATTAAGTATATATTAATCGATGGATCTCATTCAAAATAAAGCCTTTGGCTTTCTGGGCAGTCCAATGTTTAAAAAAAAATATACGTGTGATTTTGTTGCATTTCAAGTATTTTCAATGCACAATAATTAATTTTAGAGTACTTCAAAAACTTTCCTTTCTGAATTTCTGTGATTTTTAATTAGTTGTCTAAGCAAAAAGTTACAACCCTATGAATATATTTGCATGTATATTATTAAATGTAATAGTTTTGTGTGTAGTTCGTGCTAATCAGCTTCTTTTAAAAATGAAATTAACAAAATAAGATAACATGTACAATTAATGATAAGAATAACGTATATCGATAAATTGATTTTCTGTACGTTAACATGTAAAAAAAGTTTTTGTTGTGTTGACCTTTTAGTAATCTGAAAAATATTTTATATTCTAGCAATATCATAAATTTATCATATAAGTTCCATACGGAGTATACGGGAAACTAATATCTATATAAGCCGTGTCGCTACCTAAAAATAGTTAATATAAGCCACGGTCAAAATTACCCAGACGCAATACAATGGTGCGATATTTGAAATTGATATATAAAACTCAGTTATTGAAGACATTTTTACTAATAACATGCAAATGCACAAATGTATAAAGAGATACAGAATCAAATATAATTTTAAAATAGAGAAAAACAGAATCCCTAAAGAAAGCCAAACACGGCAAAATTGAAAATGTTGCAGGCTCGGTTTGATTGAGCCTGTTCATGTAAGACCATATATCAACATATTCGAATTTTCTTTCAAACAATAGTCGTCTAAAAGTCATGTAACCCAAGCTTGGGAATTGAAATAACCGCCATGGCAAGTTTTCCCTTTTTTCACCAAGACACTAAAAAAAGAAAAAAAATGTAGTGGTGAAAAGCAATTAGTAAAGTTAGACATGGGTGTGTTTTATAACTGGTAATTAGCCTGCGATTGAATGCAATTGTGGCAGTTAACAACAAAACAAAATTAAAATTAGAAAGAACGGCCGGGGAAAAAACTTGTCTCTTTCTTTTGGCGACGATGATATTATTGTAGCGTTTATACTAGTTTAACATGTCATTTCATACGTTTTTACAATGTGCTGATATCGCAATTGTAGGTCGGATATCGGAATGTCTACTTCAGTCAATATAAGATTTTAATCAATAGATAAATCAAACAAACATCATCCTTCTATACAAATTGATCCTATTACAAGCTCTGGAGGATGTAAAACGTAAAAGACAAAACCTTAACATCACATTATACTTTATGAAAACAAGATTAATCGTTCTGCTTTTCCTATTCCTTTTATTGTTATAATGGCCATTGATTTAAGAAAGCTGACATATTACATTGTTCTATATATAACGTGTCATTACAAGGCTTATAAGAATCACCGCAATGTTATTTTTTGTGCGATGTTAAACTGGTTTCCTAGCAGTTTTCGGTCCCAAATCGCTCTTTTTTACAAATAAAATAAGAATTTGTGAACGGGCGTGCACAAACCTTTGATAAAAAATATGTACCTACCTGCCAAGCATTCCCTTGTTTTCAATGTTGATAAACTGATAGTTTACATTTAAGTTGACATAGGACCATTTTATCCAGAAATATCTTAATGTACAGTTGTGAATTGAACGAACTATGCATGGTGAATGCATTTATATATTTCAGGTAAGTCTGTTAATAAAACCTATCGTATGGCATTCTTTGCTGGCCTGGGCGAAAACAAGGGTCAGATAGAAGAAAACATTGATCTTGTTTTCGATAAGGTTCACACAAATGTTGGAGATGCCTATGATAAACAAACTAGAAGAGTCACTATTCCTTTCTCTGGTTTGTATCATTTTACTGTCGTGATTGCTGCCCAGGGGGGGCAAAAGGTATAAAATTTCCTTGATGACGTCATTAATGACGTCAGTTTAATAACATCAAAGTGCAAATACGAAACGAATCGAATTTTAAAAGATATACTTTGCTCAAATTTGATATTGAAAAATATTGATAATTGCAACACGGTCTCTTTGTAAATACATGTATAAATAAACATGTTTGACTTCACACAAAGCAGACATGTTACATTGGAAATTCTACACAATATAGATCTAGGTGGTCACAATATGAATGTGTACATGTATATGATAACATAATTACCAAAGTAATGCAAAATGTAGATTCAAACACAGAAATTTATATCCAGTTCAAGAACGTAACTTAAGTCTATATTTCATTCATTACGTAATTTAATTGTCCCTTTAATGCATGTTAAGTATACAATTACATTGTGTCAGTCTTACAAAAAGATACTGCCTTTAAAACATTGATTACCATATATACGAAGAAGGTAAATATCTAAAAATGTTGATTTGTTACTAATGTTTTCATTTGTAGGCTGCTGCGATGTTGATGAACAACGGAACGATGGTGGAGACAATATGGGCAGAGAGTATACCGTTGTGGGCGACGTCGTCGAACACCGCCATATTGAATCTAACATCCGGGGACCAGGTCTGGCTCGTACTTCTAAAGCGTGCGCCATATATCCATGGTTACATGTATTCGTCTTTTTCTGGGTATTCATTATTTGACACAGAAAATGAAGAAAACGAAGCACCACAAGACGATGATAAAATTAATGGAAAGTCTTTAGTTAGAAAAAATTGTAAAAAGTTTGCTTTTAAAAGTAAAGTACGATATACAAAAAGAACATTGATCTTTTTTTTATTATGCAAAACAAAAAGAAGATTTATTCAGGTTATCATAAGCTTTTTTTTTTTGAAGCACGTTTCTGAAGAAAGAAAATATATAAAAGAAAACAATTACCATTAAACGGAAAAATATATTTTTAATTGAAGAAAACGTCACCGCTTTTATTAAAATATATACAAAAAAGGCTTTATTAATTTTTGTATAAATATCGACATTAGCAATATCAAAGGACATTAATGGAATAAACATCATTAAAACGTCAAACGGCAACATGCAAAAACAGAACAACGCAATTCACATCATGTACATCCAGTAACGAAGGGATTTGAATATTGAAAAGGAATTGTGAAACAGTAAGATCGAACTGCACAAAAATCAGACATTAAGAAGCATATTTTCAAAATGATTGTGATAACTGTATGAATAAATACAAGGAACAATATATTTATAAACTACAGATATGGTGTTTGTATTATCTAAATATTAATTATGTTTTCCTTGAAATTACTTTAACTTCAACAGTTTGTATCAATTAACATCTGTTACGTACCTCTTGAATATTGTCTATCACAGGAAAATATTATGTTAAAATATATTGTTTTCTGGAATTTTCACAAGAAAATATGATCTTAGGAAGGTTGAGTGTCAGAAATAATTGACGACGTGTATCAACATATATATTGTTTCTGGTCAGTTTAACAACTATTAGTTTCTATAGTCAGTCTATGATATATTATTGTGATTTGGTTTTTGGGGTTTTCAGGTTTTTATTTATATTTTACTTTGTTTCAATAAATGTTATGTATATATTAAAGATTTATTGTTTATTTGATATTGTTTTTTAATTGTATATGTAGATGATGCAATAAATATTATTAATTAAGAAATTCGTGTGTGTATTATATCTAACGTATTATCAAGCAAAAGGTTGCAAACAAAAAGCGATTAAGTAAATAAACAAGAAATTTGTCCGTAGGACTTGTGTGCCCCCATACTCCACTGTTTTATCAATCTACTGACTCTATGTCAATTTATTTTGGCTATGCGGGACACAAGTCAAGGGAATACTGAATGAATACACAAGCAAAACCCCAGGTGCATAACAACACATGCTGACCAACATTCTTGTATTTGTTTAGGACTAAAGTGCAAATATTATTTGAGCTATACATGAGCAAGTTTAATAAATTGCAAATTTATACGAAGTCAAGGGCAGTCACTCTAACAAAAATGGAAAGAATCGACACGCAAAACCCCAGGTTCATAGCTTTACATGTTGAAAAACATTCCTGTAAAGTAAGATGATTATAGCTCAAGCACACAAGGTACACATAACATAGCATTTTGGAATGGTTTATCTGTCTTATCTGTGATGTGCTGGCTTCATAACCTCAGGTCCCCTTTCAAAATTCCATTTTATGTTGTTCCGCACATTGTTTTCCTCGTTAAAGGGCAAAAAGCCTTTTTTACTTTTGGGGGACCATACGCCGCTTTTCATGGAATGGCACTACTGTGTCACATTTAGCCGCCGTATGAACAAATATGCGGATATTTCAAAATTCAAAATTTTACAAGTTCATGTTAAATGTTGAATTCTGTTTAAGACGGTGCTAGGGGGTATGGACGGTAGTTTGCACTTGACAGTAGGCTCGATCAAACCAAGCCTGCAACATTTTCAATTATGCCGTGTTGGGATTTCTTTAAGGATTCTTATTTTCTCTATTTTGTATGCAAATAAGATACTAACATTAACTAATATTAACAATATGCAAACTAAACCATGGTATAAAAATATTCGTCACAACATATAGACACATCATAGATAAATCGACAATTTTCGACCTATTTCACAAAACACTACAGTCTCAAGAAATGCATTGAAGCAGTTTACATCGAAACGTTTACGTTTAACGTCAGCTTATAACAATCTGATTTTACTCCCATCAATGTTAATTGATTTATTTATAATTCAGTTACTGACAAGTACACCACTAAATGTGTTCATCCTATATGAGTCTTGATAAAGCTGATAATTAGAACCTGACACAGTTGCTTTAACCCAAACCTTTTCTCCTGATCTAACTCTCATTATTACACCAAAAGTATTACAGCAATGAGACGAATCACCATAGTTTACAGTGTTTGCAATAACGTTACCTTCCATCACAAGGCCAATATATATATAGTTCTTAGGATAGACACATGTATGAACAACAAACTGGTACAGTCCTCCAACAGGTGCTGTGAACAAGCCCGTAGACGTATCGTAACCTGTTCCCTCGTTAGTGAATGTCTTCTCGAATATGATAATCTCATCCGTTATATCGAGCTTCACGTCTTTCACTTGATGTGCAAAAAAAGCAATCGGAGCTTGTTCGAGCTTTCCTGAGAATAGAAATAATATTTTTGTATTTTGTATCTAAAATATCTAACTCAAGGGGCCTATGCAAGCAACAAAACCTTTTACTTATATTCGGCCAATATCTGTATAGTTTTAATAATTTATACAATTAAAAACTAGAATGTGTGAATGTAAACAAAATTTTCTGGACGTCTTATAAGAGTTAGAAATATACAAATGGAGCAACATATTTTTATATCAACATTGTTTGTTATATATTATAAACCACGTGATATACCAATATAAAACATGAGTCAGGTAAGCAACATTTTAATTTTCTTTGATCCGTTGTAGATAAATAGATATCAAACGCAATTGATATGCAATAGGTAACAATACCTTGGAGTTGAATAAGTTTCTCTTTTTCAGCCTCGATGTCACTAGTCAGGTTTATTCTTGTTTCTTTAAATAATGTTTTGAACGATTCTGAAATAAAGTGAGAAAATTCTATTAACTAATATCTAACCAAAGTTCAGGGGTATTCAGTTCGTAAGTTTTCTACTAAAGATCCTATATCTATAGTTGCTATATTTTCGGTCTCCCTTGGAAATAAGAAAAGTAAAGCATGTATCATTTATTATTTTAATGTCATTCATTACATGCTCTGGTTTGTTTAAAAACAATTAATGGACATTTTAGGCGTATGTGTGCTTTTTGTAGAAACTCGTACATTCAATGTCATTTTTGCAACATTAATAGTTTTATACATTGTATATAGTTTACAGAAAGTTAAAAATTGCAGAAATATATTGTTTGTACTTTTTTGTCTCGCTTTGACTTAAATTTACTATTCCAAATAGTTATTAAGATATACAATGAATTTTCATCTATATTACCAACAATTACAAATTTATACATTATTAGAAACATGCACAAAGTAAAAAGTTTATTTCTTATTTTATTTAAACTATTTCGGTTATTTGCAACATGTTTATACATGTCATGAAATGGTGCCATTTCGAAGATAATTCTTTAGTACATTGATTTTAGTACATCATTACGAGAAGTAACAACACCAATTGAACTGTGCAATATAATTGACTGGGTAGAATAGTAAAATAACATCTTATGTACACAATTATAAATCAATGTAATGAATTTAGGTCAGCAAAAAAAACGTTAAATACAATATTTTAAAGAGGGGGTGTATACAAAAGCTGTAATTCAGTGTATAAAGCACGAGAATTTTCCAAGAAATAAATCTCATAAGTTTGGAGCTGTTACGCTAGGGGGAGTTACTCAATTAACGTTATGTATTTAAAATTCATCGTTTAGCTCCCTTGACTGAGACACCACAAAAATACAATAGTTTGATATATAAAGTATCTTAAACTTTGCATTCAATAGTTTAAATTTGTTGTAAGAAATGTATATTTGATTTGATATTTTTTTTCAATTATACCTTCTCTCCTTTTGATCTCTTTGTCTCTTTTTAACATCTCGTCCGTTATGTTCCCTCTCATATCAGAAAACATGTCCGTGAAATCAGCAACTGTTTGCTTAATGTCACCTAATGTACTGATGATATTATCCTCAGTTTTCTTAATTTCATATACCATTGTTTCTACCTTAATTTCAGTCCTAATCATTTTCTCTAAAAGCTGTTCTTCGTACGCAAATTTAGAACATACAGGCTCTCTAGCCTCAGAAAAATTATAACTATATATTCCAACGACAATAACAAACGCAAATAACAGTGAGAACCTCATTTTCAAAAATATAAATTAAAGTTTCAGAAAATCTCTTAATCGTATTCCCTGAGAGAAACAATTGTATTTATACAAAGAAATTTACGTTGTTATTTGAGTATGAGGCCCGTAATATATTTTAAATTTAGTTATTTAGCAGAAATGCACTGAAGTAAGGTCTCGGAGGATATCCCTCAGAAACAATTCAAAGAAAACAATTTTATTTTTCTTAGACTGCACTTGAGAATTAAGTGACAGCACTTTAAGAAAAAAATCAACATGTTTCTATTAAACACATAAGTTGATTCCAAGATCTTTTAGAATAATATATTGTCAGAAAGAAAATAAAGTGCTGATCTGTAATACCAAAAGTTTTATTATACATTAATTCAAATAATTATTTTTTGACATTGTCACAAGGAAATCGTGTAAAGGAAAGATTTTTTTTCTTCAGAAAAATGAAAATTACTTGTTTTGACCGACACTTGCCATGAGAGATTTTTATACATGCAATCCGCTGGCACCTGCCATATCAGTGTTCGTTTCTCCATACAATTATGTATTATAATCGATTATCCCGAGGCACCAAAAAATTATGGTAACACTGAAATGAATTGTTGTATGTTAGAAAGTTACTTATCAAGTTAGTTAACAGAATATGGATCAATCTAAATGGGTACTAGCTTATAGATGATGATCCGTTTCTAGAGTTACCAATCATTACTAACTTTTAATGATATTTGAAAAATCTGTGATATAAAAAGACTTTAACGTTACGCAAACTGTATATGTAATTAAGGTATCTTTAAACCTCGATTTAAGTTGTTGCAATCAATGGATAAAAAAACCTTAAACATTGCTAGACTTATATAAGAAAGGTAATTAATTTTTCCAGTGAAGAATCATAAGGTTTACCCTTTTAATTTGGCTTTATGCAGGTTTTTCCAGATCACTTATTATCACATACGGCGCAAAAGTGTAATAAAGCCATTCAATAGAAACGATATTACACTAGATTAATAACAATTTGATGTGACGTCATTTGCGTCTTATGCAAACATGGTGTAAACGCGCGCTAATGTTAGAGTTACACTTTAGGCGCTTCATTGAAAAAAATTATGTTTAACCGTTTATTTTAGATATGTGATAAACAAAATATCATATTCATGTAGATTCAATACTAAATTAATTGAACTCGTTGAATAAAACAATATTATGCTCGTCAGAGACTCTCATAATATGATTTTATTCAACTCGTTAAATTAATTTAGTAATAAACCTACTATACCCATTCAATATCCTATGTTTTAAAGTTTCAAAATTCTGATTTTTGACTATTTTGATCTTTTTTCCTAGAATATAAATTGATAATACTCAAAACTGAAATATAGTTAAGTTGACGTATTTTGCAATATTTATGGTTCATTTGAAGCAGCATTTTGAAATTATTTCGTAATTGACGTAAATGAAGAGATTTATTCACAGAAAAGGCTGGCTGTTTTTAGATAATCATATATAAAGTAACGAACAACATTAATATGTAAACTGTTAAAATCATATGTAACTTAGCTGTAGCTTGCAAAAATTAACAAACCCTTCTACCGAACCTAATTTTATAAAGAAAAAGTGAACATATATCGTATATCATGGAAATGATAATATTATGTTTTATATCTTACTATTGTTAATTATTGTTTTATCTAAAGAACTGGGCGTATATTTTATAAAACTATCTTTACACCGGACACGTATGTGATATAATTGCTCGCATTTCATAAAAATCATAACAAAAACTATAACAATAAGGCGTGTCTTTGCAATAGCCTGATAAAGCTTTGGTGTTGGCAAAATGATAAGTGCTTTAATCAGATTCATTTACTCAACTTACATTATTCGCGAGGTCTTATTTTTACCAAGATGCATTTCATCTTCTATAAGAGCATATAGCATATTCCCGGTAATAAATACCAAAGTTTCAACTCTTCACGAAAAAGTGCTATGTTAGAGACTTTGTGATGGTATACTTAATTAATCTTTCCATTTAACAAACTAGCGTTATACCTGAAATGGAGTTTAAGTAGCACGCTGTGAGATATAGAACTGTTAATTAAAATGACGGTATAAATATCATTAATAGATGGCCACACATACTGAATGCACATGATAACAAATTGTGCAAAAAAATAACCTGCAATATATCGAAATACACAGCCATATATCTTACTTGTTGACATTTGGTGATAAAACTATAAACATTATCAGTCAAATTTGACAATAAACATGCCCACTATTTCTCTAAGTCTTAAAGGGATTTTCTTTAAAAATAGATTTTGTCTTCTTGATTTGTTTATAATATGTTAACTAATATGAAGGTATCAGCTTTAACAATACGTGTATGTGTACGCATTAACATAAAAAACATTGAATTTAGATGCAGTTAATGTATTACCACTTCAACTGCTGTAAAAATAAAAATATTTTTGAATTAAATACAATGTGATACATTCTTTTGTTACTACAATAACATCATTAAAGAAAAAAACATATATAGCATTAGGCATATTTTCTATTCACTACATAGACATTTTACATTATTTGAAATAAATGATGTTCGCCGAAATCGTGAGTTTTTATCAATAAACATTATAGTGCCTGTATAATTATAGGCTTAATGAATTAAAAACGTTAATGACATCAAAGGAATTTTCAGATAATATTGACTGCAAAAATAACATGATATTTCTTATAAGTATATATTTTCGTTTGCATTTTTCAAGTGTATTACATTGAAAGCTTTAATTGTTGTTACTCTTGAATTCTTAACAATATTATCATTCATTTCAAATATTTAAAACCTTGGTTAACAAGTACTACCATTTACAATTTAAATGTACAATAGAAAAGTTAAAAGTTTTCAAAATATTTCATTTTCCTTTACGATAATTCTCTTTGATTTATTTCAAAAATAAATTATACACTGTCATAATAAGTTCAAGAGTGCTGATTCAAGCAGACATTAAACTGAAAGAAACAGAATAGATAATTTAAATTATGATGTTTAGAAAATGACCTTATATTATACATAATAATAATGATTACATTGGAATTATTAGTACATTTTGCTATTTTACTTATAATATCAGTGCTGATAAAAACATACAAGAAAAAAGTCATTAAGGCGAGTATGCTTGTTTATCTTTTTTAAACTGATAGGAGACTATTAGTAAGAAGCATAAAACAACAGCAAAAAGTTCACAAATTGAACATCTTTATCTTTATCAATAAATGTTTCATAATCATTTAATAAAACCATAACACGAAACTTGTTTCAAAATAACGTATTGCCTAACTTATTTTTTCATATTTTTGAAATGAAACTTTTGAAAAGCAAGACAGATTTTCTTAAATCGTATGACTTCCATGTTTCTCTGTCAAAAACATTTGCAACTAAATTTTTTGAGTTTATATTCGCAAACAGTGCTTGCTAAAATGGGAATCTCCAAGGTAGTCGTTAAGTTTATCTCGGAGACAAAATAACAAGCAAAACATTCCACATAACTTTGATGATATCTAAGATCTATGCCCATTTAATGTAAACTAAATTATATTATATTTGTCTATAAACGGCGTTTCGTGGAATTCTTTTTATATATAATTCGATATAATTATGTAATGGACAGTAAGGCAAATCAAAACATGTCATGATGTTTATGAAGAAAAATTTCATTCCCTATAACACTTATACATGGTGTATCTATCAAAACAAAACTATGAATAAATAAATGTAAAGGTATATGTCAGATATAAACATGAACGTCACATATTTAAATGGGTATATACAGCAGTGTTGATCTTGTCGATCTTGTTTATCATATTCTTTGTGGCATTAAATGGAAAGTAAGAGTTTTTTAATAAGTAGTTGCATCATGTGGACAGACACTATGTGACCTTTGCCAATTTAGATTTAAGAAACATGTGTTGCTGTTTCTATTCTCTATTTCTTTTTTAAAAAATACCATTCAGTCCATTTATTCTACATCTGTATAAGTAATTGACATCGAATCAGTAATAAAGTAAACTTTAATTATTGTGTTAATAAATCAAATGTATAAAAAAGATTTTTTTCTATAGTAAATAATGGAAATATAAATAGTTGCCACTTGCCCAAGGATAAATTGTCGGCACCGTAACTTTATTTGCTCATATAAGAATACAAAACATTTGCACTAGTATGTTTTAACGAAAGTTAGTGAGAGTTAAATTGTGTCCTTATATCCTTTCATATTAGGGTTTGAAAAGTTTTCCCTACATTAACTCAAGACTTCAGTTCTGCAGTTTAAAGAGGCAGACTAAAATTGATAAGTCATTATATAACGGCCGAAATATTTTGATTTTGCTGTGTGCTTATTTTAAATCTGAACCACAGTTTAAGCTTTATGTAATGTTAATTTCAACTGTATGCTTCCCTACGATTATGATGAACGCCACCATATGTCTTTCATATGTATACATGTAGGCCTGCCTACAAACATCGTTTATGTGGTGAAATTATTGAAACGAGTAAGTGTTAACCAAGATTTTTTTACTTAACTAACAAAATAAATGTTCCCAATAGATGAATCCGTGATTTTCCTGTGGGTCCTGTCTTCTTTGCTCTCCTGCTGAGCTTCTTGCCGCTGTTTCTGCTTTTATACCATGCGTTCATTGAATGACGCCTTTCCGTGTTGATTTTAATTTTTACATTTTAGACCATACAGGCTCTCTAGCCTAAACAAAGTTATATACTTTAAAAAATGAATGCAAGTTGAAAACAACATATTAATCCGGCATTTGTAAATGAAAGTTTGAGAAACTTTCTGAACCAAGCCCTACTGGGGAAACTGCTGTATTTAAACAAGGCACTCTGTGTTGTAATTGAAAAATTAGTACCGAATACATGTATTAAAAGTATAGTGTTTATAGAAAAACACTGAATTGAGTGTTCGTGAACAGTCTTTATTAACTAAGCAGTAATTGTTGATAACTATATCTTTGATTCGACTTTAGACAAAGCATTTAAACGATAAACCGTGCCTTATAATACTACGAATAATAAAAGAAAACAATATCTTTTTCCATTCTTACATTGTGATAAAAATAATATTGATCGAAATATGTTGAACGTGCAGAAATAATTTTCCTGACATCATTTAGTTTATATGAATTCATATAATGTGTTAGCATTCGTGTTTATGATGCGCATATATCTAGTAATAATGCTCATGATTGCCATGTCTGTTTGAAAGGGTGAAAGGTGAGAAGCGTGTTTGAATGTTTAATAGATATCTTTGAAGATTTTTACGTATGAAAGTTACTTATCAAGCTTTCGGAAGATGGTAGTTTTATTAGGGATTCAAATACTAATTTCTGACATATTTCAAAATTAAAATGAAAATTGCAAGTTTATAACGATAATTGAAACAATTTAAAGTTATACACTTTAAATAACTATGAACCATGAAATATAAGCTAGTTTATTTCTTTACTTTCAACTTTTGAATAAGACTGATTCTATCCATGGATCATAAAACATTTTAAGTTATTAAATTCAATTCTAAAATTTGACCAACTTTGTTAAAACTAGGTGAATGAGTTGATAGCGTCTTATGCTTTTATCTTTTACTGGTTGTACATAAAGTGATTTAACTATACTGTGGGTAAATGAATCACCTGAATGATTCACTCGATTTTCAATATTTGTATAAGAGAACAATCAACATTATTATGTACCAAATTGTAGCTTGAAAATATCAAGATAACAATAAATCAGATAAGCTGGCTTTAATCACAAACTTTTAATCGAAAATAATAAATATATAATTCATTTGCAAACAATTGTATTTTTTCTAAAACTCCTAAAGCAATTTTTGGCAAGTATTTTTAAATTTTGATTACAACATGTCAGCTCATGGCAGCTTGAACAAAAAGTTCTTTGTTATAAGAAATAGCTCATCGTATTATGATTGATATTTTTATTCATTACGATATTATTATTCATAACGATCTGCTTTAGATAATTTATTGTTAATGAATGAATGTTATAAACTAAACATGAAACAATATTTTTCATTACTTAATGCCTTCTATACATACTAATTCCTTATATTATTAACAACTGTTTAATTGAACCGCTAAGATTTTGTGCATGCGCAATGATGTAATGAAATGTTGACCGGTCAACTTTTATAACTAATGCACCGAATACAAATATTTCCGTTAACGCCGCCCGCCACTTCTCTGTTGTACAACGTCGCTAAGCTCAATGGTAGTGGTTCGTCTGAAGGATTCAGTTGTTAACAATTAAAAAAGTTGTAAAAATATTTTTATTAGTATGTTGTTGCCTTCGGCCTCTGGTAACAGTTCCCTGATACCTCGGTGCAACAGTATTGACGGTTCCACAAACCCATTAAATAACTGTATACTGTTAACCTTGACATTTTGATAAAGTATAATCATAACTAAATCTTTATTTTTGTAACTCTCTTGTTTGAAAGAGTGCATTCATTCAAAGTATCGATAAACAAGTGATATTTACACAACTGTGCTGTTTCTGTATTTTTACTAGTTACATTAGTTTCCCTCTAAGCATAATTTTAAAGCAACATACTGATATAGTGTTACCTGTTTTTGAGGTAACATTGAATCATTCTTATAAGTTTACTGCTGTCAATATAGAAAGTGTATGAAATATGCAATAAAATCACTGTTGATAATTCTTTAGACATATGACGTAACAGAAAATGGCAAAGAAGAACAACAAGAAGTCTTGCGTTCTACGAATTTTGTTTGAAATTAGTTTGTAACGGTAATTACAAATAAAATGTTCTTAAAATATATGCATTATATGTAAGACAATTTCTATTCAAATCATTTATTACCAACCTATGAAAGAAAGAAATGTTTAGTGTAACGGAAAAACATATGCAATAATTTCTGCAGATAACGGTTTTTTGGCTCATCTGGTGGTATGCAGCTTAACGTAAAGCAGAAAAATCATAACCTGAACCTGATGTGATTATGATTCTCAGTCCATTGAAACAATTGTCTTTAAAATATTTACGTATTAACACTAAAATGAGTTTATTAAGATTATTGTTTATGTGATGATTTTTAATTGAGTTTTTCACTAGTAATTCACTAGCAGTCCACTAAATGTGTTCATCCTGTATATGTTTTGATACAACTGGCGGTTAGAACCTGACGATGTGGATTTAACCCAAACTTGTGCTCCTGATTTTACTCTCACTATTGCACCGAAATTACTACAGCCATCAGAAGCATCACCATAGTTAGCATTTGCTGCAATTACGTTACCTTCCAACACCAGGCCAAGATATGTATCTTTTCTATAAGCAGCACATGTATGAACATCAAACTGATACAGTCCTCCAACAGGTGCTGTGAACAAGCCCGTAGACGCGTCGTAACCTGTTCCCTCGTTAGTGAATGTCTTCTCAAATATGAGAATCTCATTTGTAGTATCAAGAGCCAGGTCTTTCAAGTGATGTGCATAGAAAGCGATCTGAGGTTGATCAAGTTTCCCTGCGTGTAGAAAATAATAGTTTTGTATTTTATGTCGCAAAACAATGTTATTTGGTAAACAAGTTATTTCGGTTTTTCAATGAAAACTGTCAATTTATAGAGCACAAGGATAGTAAGATTTCACGCTTTAATTACTTATCTGAATTAAGGTGCTTATATATTTAAACTGTAAAATAAATTTCAGCGATATCTAAAAAACGGGGCATACGTAAATAACAAAAACAAGCCTAATATTCCTTTCGGACAATATCTTTAGAGATTAAATTATGGAATACTTGAAAATTGAATGTGCGAATTAAATCATTTGAACATCTAATGAGAGTTACAAATTTACACATAGAGCAACATTTCAGATAATTCTAGTTTGTTGAATATATTACTGACAAAGTGATTGATTAAATGAATGCATCAGTCAAATTAGCAACAACTTAATTTGTTATAATAAGTTGTAGATAAATATAAATGAATTACAATTTTATTTTACACAGATTAGAAAAATAGTCATGACGTTGAAAGAAAGTCAGATACACTACCTTGAATTTGATTAAGTTCCTCTTTTTTAGCGTCAATGTCACTAGTGAGGTTGTTTCTTGTTTCTTCAAAACGTTTCTTGAGCGATTCTGTAATAAGGTATTAAAGTTCTATTAACTTATCATTACCAAAGTTCAAGGTTATTCAGTAATCACCTTTTCTTTAACGATTCATTTCTTTATACAATCGATTTCTCTTGGAAATGTCTCGTTTATCATTTTAATTCATTCAAAACGGGCTTAGGTTAATAAAGAAAATAATGTTTATAAAGTTTGAAAACAAAAGTCATGTCATATATTAACAAATTTACATATTAGATCAACCTTGTTTGTTGTATATATATATATATAACTGACAAAGTGGTAGACTTAATGAATGTATCAGTCAAGTAAGCAACTATCTTATTTGTTATGAAAGTTTGTAGATAAATATAAATGAAATACAATTTTATCTTACACAGGTGACGTTGAAACAAAGTAAGATATGATACCTTGAAGTTTAATAAGTTCCTCTTTTTGAGAGTCAATGCCAATAGTGAGGCTGTTTCTTGTTTCTTCAAAAAGAGTCTTGAACGATTCTGAAATAAAGTATTAACTTATCATTGCCAAAGTTCAAGGTTATTTAGTAAACAACTTTTCTTTTACGATTCATTTCTCTATCATAGCTTTATAAACAATCGATTTCTCTTGGAGATGTATCGTTTACCATTTTAATGTCATTCAATACGTGCTTATGTTAATAAAGAAAATAATGTTTATAAAGTTCGACAACAAAAGTCATGTCATATCTTAAGAATTGAAAACAGTTTATCGTCATCTTAGGCGAAAACGTCATTGTGTGTTAACAATGGTGTATTAAATGTCAATTAATTTACAAAATAATGGTTTTATTTTGTAAATATTTTTAAGTTGTTATATCTACATTGTTTTAACTATATTTAATAAATCAATACACATTATTAAAATACATTGATGCTAACAATTGAACAACAATGAAAGATAAAGAAAATGCAAAATATATATTAACATTTATTGCATACTTTATCAGTACTGTTCCGTGATAAATATTTATGTTTAAAAAATGAAGTTTTGATGTAAAACAACATTTATATTTTACCTTCTCTCATTTTTATTTCATCACTTCTTCTTAACATGTCGTCCGTTATGTTCCGTCTCATATCTACAAACATGTCCGTGAAATCAGAAACTGTTTGTTTAATGTCACCTAATGTACTGATGACATTATCCTCAGTTTTCTTAATTTCATTTACCATTGTTTCTACCTTAATTTCAGTTCTTATTTTTTCTCTAAAAGCTGTTCTTCATATGCAAATTTAGAACATACAGGCTCTCTAGCCTCAGGAAAATTATAACTATATATTCCAACGACAATAACAAATGATAACAATAATGAGAAACCCATTTTGATGAGGACAGTTGGAAAATGAAATCAGAAAAGGTATCTGAATCATACTCGCCGAGAGAAACAATTGTATTTATACAAGGAAATCTGCTTTGTTATTTGAGTATGAGGCCCGTAATAAATTTTTAGTATAGTTGTTTAGCATAAATGCACTGAAATACGGTATCGAAAGAAATACTTTAGATTCAGTTTGAGGAAAACAGTTTGATTTTTCTTTACATAGACCGCCCTTCCCACACTGTAAATAAGGAGAACACTGATCGCGTTCACACTTGTTCAATTTTGGAACATTTCGCGTTATATTTTGAATACCTGTGTTCAGCGAAGGCGTTCTATGTACGAGTTGAACACTTATAACTTGAACGTCAGTGTTCAATGGCAGTCCTTCTGACTAGACAACATGAAAGTATTTGAGTTTTTGAGTACTTGGGTATGTTTTTTTGGTCAATGTATTGTAACTGATGTTAGATTTACGCAATTCAATAAGTAATGATGCTTTAATAATTAAAACATTATAAAGTTGAACATAATATGAACAGTTGCGTTCATTCAGAACGTGTCTAAAATAGAATTGTGACAATTTGTGACGTCATAATGAACATTCGCACGAGGGCACCAATTCAAGTACAACAACAACAAGTAAGCGTCGGCGAAACGCAAGCTGAAGCATTCGGAACTGCCTCGGCTATTATCTATAATAACCTCGGAAACAATACGGATTGAAAGTAGTTCTACCACGTGGTTTCAGATGTAAACAGTAAAACGAATGTATATATTTGACATCTAATGTCTTTTCCGGTACTCTTATGCTTGAATATGTCTGACAACAATTTGTAATTTAAATATGCCCACTGATTTTCAATTTTAAACACTACCGACTAAATGTCAACAGGTTGGTTTTTGTACTTTCTTTTTCTACAACCATAGTAGTAAATATAAAATAATGTATTGTTTGCTTTTGTACTTTATTTTAGGTGGACTTTTACTACATATATTGGAAATAAAAAAAAAACTTATCAACAACTCCCAGTATTTAATTACTATTTGTTTACATGTTTGGTTTCTTAGCGTAGGTTAGACCGAAAGACCGCATCCGTTCTGTGTATTCATACTACATGTATTGTGTTCGAAGTCCTTGTCCGAAATTCTGGAAACAAAGTGATCCCTCGGAAGCATTAATCACAACAAAATAACATAAGAATTGCAGACTCGGTTTGATTGAGTCTGTACATGACGGATAATGTAGAAGTGCAACATCCCTCACGCCCCCTAGCACCGGCTTGAGCGGTACTCAATTCTCAACACTTTATAGTGTTGGCATCAATGATCCCGAAGGACCAGAAAATATAACAACACTGAAGTGAAGTACGGGGCAACTTTTTACGGCTGCCACACGGCACTTGACACCTGCTGTTGTGAAGTACAAAATTCTGGAAACAAAGTGATCCCTCGGAAGCATTAATCACAACAAAATAACATAAGAATTGCAGACTCGGTTTGATTGAGTCTGTACATGACGGATAATGTAGAAGTGCAACATCCCTCACGCCCCCTAGCACCGGCTTGAGCGGTACTCAATTCTCAACACTTTATAGTGTTGGCATCAATGATCCTGAAGGACCAGAAATGACGGAAAGTGCCGAGTAGTTGCGATTGAAGCTGAAGTAAGATTATCTCTACACTAAAATTGAAGAAAAATACGGAATAAACTTTAATCAAGTAGATCTAACATATACTTCATTAGTATCCATAAATTTTATTTTTATTAAATGGGTTTATATACAGTATAGAACTAAGTCGACATGTTGTTGTAGTTCAAAATGGCATCATAACGTGTCTCTATTATTTTTACAAGGAGTAGATATGTGAGAATGTAGATTTTTCTGAGCAGTCGGGGTTATTTAGATGCTAAGATAAATGAATTTCAAATTTTGTGTGTAGTTCTTTAATTGATTTTTTTATATTTTGATTGGATAGCGAGTAGATCTAAGTACATGTAAACTGTTGTTTCAAGCAGTGCTGAACGCTTTGAACTGATGTATAGATCTACAGAAACTGGAGCAAATTATTTACAGAAATAAGAAGCCCAGGGGCGTACCTCGGCTTATTATGAGTGCACGCCGAGTGCCGGTTTTTGGCCGAAGAATCGCCAGTGATAGCTTTGTGCTATAACAAAGGATTTAGGTGATATTTTATCTAATTGTACTCTACAATTGTCTTTATCTATAGTTATGAAAATAGCATCAAGTACATATATTGAATGTGAGAAATAGCACGAAGTCTAACTGTTTTAAATAGTTCAAAAGTTATTTGCTTTTAGAAAAACAAAACATAGTCAGGCGTCTCTTTTGTAAAAAGATGGGTTTTATTTCCTTTTGTAACAAGTTTAGTTTTTTCTTTGTTATTTTTCTTTTGTTTCACCATAACTTAACGCGAGATATAATCAAGGAAAATATGCTTTAAAATGACCTGTATGACTTTAATACAAACACAACAGAGCTTAAATGTTTAGTGTAACGAAAAGGTTATCGTATTCACAGCTAAAATGTAGTATCGCACGATCATTTAGCTTCCTTAAAATATTTTTAATGCGTATTAAGTCAATGTTGTAGACAATAAATATTGCCTTTAACATTTTTGTTCTCAACTCTTGTTTTCAATTTCCATTCGAAATATCTAAGTTATTTTGTTACGAAGTTAAATACCCCATGCACATAAAGCATGTTGGTATAAACAGACTCGCCAATTTGTTATCTAAAGTCGGCAAAAATAAATGAATTAATTCAGACACGATGTGTCTTATATGGTTATACATTTTTCTCGTTATATATATATATATATATATATAGAAATGAGAGAATATATACACACATACCACCACATCGATATGCCAGTCCAATTACGGCACAGCGCCTAGCAGAACAGTCATGAAAGCATAGCCACTGCTCATCCACCATCACAAAATGATGGTTTCAGAACAGCTTTATATACAGTCACAAACTGCACTACACATTGAAACAAGCTCAACATTCACATGTATAGAGTTTGTTCTCTGTTAACATATCTCACAAATCAACGATGACATTTTTATTGTCTTCTTCACTGATTGGGACCAGAGAACTATATATCTATTTCCGAAAGTCAACTGGATCACGTAAGATCAAGTAGATCCGTAGGATACAATGAATTTAGACAGATAAAGTATATATAAAGGGAGATAATTAAATTCAATACAGTTATACTTTCCCCTGCGTGGGATCACTTAAGATACAAGTGTGCAGATAAATTGATAGAAATGAGAGAATATATACACACATACCACCACATCGATATGCCAGTCCAATTACGGCACAGCGCCTAGCAGAACAGTCATGAAAGCATAGCCACTGCTCATCCACCATCACAAAATGATGGTTTCAGAACAGCTTTATATACAGTCACAAACTGCACTACACATTGAAACAAGCTCAACATTCACATATATAGAGTTTGTTCTCTGTTAACATATCTCACAAATCAACGATGACATTTTTATTGTCTTCTTCACTGATTGGGACCAGAGAACTATATATCTATTTCCGAAAGTCAACTGGATCACGTAAGATCAAGTAGATCCGTAGGATACAATGAATTTAGACAGATAAAGTATATATAAAGGGAGATAATTAAATTCAATACAGTTATACTTTCCCCTGCGTGGGATCACTTAAGATACAAGTGTGCAGATAAATTGATAGAAATGAGAGAATATATACACACATACCACCACATCGATATGCCAGTCCAATTACGGCACAGCGCCTAGCAGAACAGTCATGAAAGCATAGCCCCTGCTCATCCACCATCACAAAATGATGGTTTCAGAACAGCTTTATATACAGTCACAAACTGCACTACACATTGAAACAAGCTCAACATTCACATATATAGAGTTTGTTCTCTGTTAACATATCTCACAAATCAACGATGACATTTTTATTGTCTTCTTCACTGATTGGGACCAGAGAACTATATATATATATATAGTAGAAACAATTTTCTGTAGTGATATATTTTGTAAGTACTTGTATTCTGTTTTACGGTCAAATAAACAAAAGTTGAATTTGGTTTGTGACGATGGATGTTGGCAATAGTTCACTGCAAAGATCTGATTCACAGTGTCAAAACTATTCTACATAATTTGAAATGAATATAAGTTGAATGAATATTACTGAACTTAATAATAATATACTGATTTATATAGTTACAAGGTAATATATTAAAAGACACTCCATACAGCAAACTCACTCCCTTCAATTGTGCTGCAAACGCCAAGTTGCAAACAAGATCTTTATTTTGCATATAGATCTAGATGTATACAATGAAATAACCGTTTTCTTTTCACTGATTTGATTCTTCTGAAAAAAATTATTGTAATATATTGGACAATTCGTGTCCTTGTTTGGATTTTGACGCGGTATAATAGCAATATAACGCTTAACTCAAGCTGAAAAAGAGAAAATTCCAAAAAAAAAATGTTTCTATCATATTTTACTCCCTTTCTTCATAATTGAAGTTTTGATTGTGCATAAAAAGGTAACGCATATTCGAATAAGGTAACATCCTAAGCATACCTGTAGAATCAATAAGCAGCTACGAATATGTTGATCGATCTTCGCCCAAATTAATGATTTCATTTTTGATTTTTTTTTTTCGAACTTTTTCTTTTTATAAGCCCGTGCGTATTGGCGTATCGGTAGGTACGCCACTGCAGTCAAGGGGATGTTGTTTCAGGACTTCCATACAGATCGTTGAGGTTTGTTTCCTTTAACGATACAATAGGCGGACAATATTTAAATTCCAACATTTCCAAATGAGTTGTAACTGTTAATCAAATTATTCTATATTATATTATTGTTATAAACAATGATGGCCTGACACTTTGTCAAAACACAATGTTGTGTAGAACAAGAGTCTTAGCTACGGATTCAAACCGACTTTGGTAAGAAAGTGCATAGCCCTGGTGATGTTAGAAGTGTATTAAGATATATATGACTGGAATATATGTGTGTGTGGGTGTGTGCGTACGTGCGTGCGTGCGTGTTTGTGTGTGTGTTAATATATATACAAAATGTATATACAAGGTGCGAAAAAAACTCAACCGCCAAATTGCAGTCGAGTTTTTTTCCTTAGGTATATAAATCAATGAAAAAACTTTACTGTTATATATCAATATCAGTTTTTGAATGTTCATTGAAGTGTTTGAAGTGTACTGAGTATTTGTTCATCAGGCGTTAGTATATGAACAGTTAGAGACAAAAATCAAAAATTGAACACTAGTATTAAGAAATGGAGCGCGTCTTGGCGTTCAATATCTGTTGCAAATAGGCGTTAAAGGTGTTTTCTATTCTTGAACATTTACATTTACAGTGCAACTGAGATTTAAGTGTCAGCATTATAACAAATAAATTAGCATGTTTCTAATAAAACATACAGTTGATCTCAGGATCTTTTAAAATAATCTTTAGTAATAAAGAAAGTGATGTGTTGATCTTTAATACCAATTCTTTAATTAAACGTCAATTCAATTTATTTTTTTTTTGGAATTGTCACAAAACTCTTGTAAAGGGAAGATTCCTTTTCAGAAAAAAATTTGAAAAATGCAGACTTGTTCTGATCGAGATTGTTCATGAGAGATTCTCGATTAATTATCTCGATGTACCAGAGTATTAAAGTAATACTGAAATGAATTGTTGTATGTTGGAAAGTTACTGATGAAGATTACAGAATATTGGTCATACTAAACTGGTACTAGCTTATAAAATGACGATCCGTTTCTAGAGTTACTAAGCATAACTCGTTTATAATTGTCACGTAACTGTCCACTATTTAGGGGAGAAGATGTATAAGCGGCCGGATAGCTTAGTCGGTAGAGCCACGGTACGGTATTCCAATGGTCCCGGGTTCGATTCCCGGTCAGGCTGCACAATTTTCTCACCCTGTGACATTTGGCACCCAACGGGGAACCGTGACTGAATATAGCTCAGAGTGTAATTCACGAATTTCAATATAGCAGGGGAGTATGTCACGGTTCAGAACTGTTCACTATTTAGGGGAGAAGATGTTTAAGCGGCCGGATAACTTAGTCGGTAGAGCCGCGGTACCATATACCGATGGTCCAGGGTTCGAGTCCCGGTCAGGCTGCACATTTTTCTCACCCTGTGACATAATGATATTTGAAAAATATGTTATATAAAACACTATTACTTTACACACACTGTTGATATAATAACGTTTTAAAAATAGACAGTCTCTTTCAACCTATCAATGGTTAAATCCTAAACAATGCAAGAAAAACAGGGTTAATCATTTGAGGAAATCATTTTAACGTTGCTTTATTCAGAATACTTTGATAACAAGTTTTAACAAGTTTTTTAACAAATTTTATTTATCTTTTCACAGAAGGTCATAGACATATGTGGTACAATTTGCAAAATATATAATATGGTAAACGTGCATCAATACATGATCTCATACATGCCTTACAGTAGCACATTTTACTTAGGAAATGAAAACATATATATTCACCTATAACATGATGTACATGTTTATAATAATTCACATTTGCGTCGTATGTGTCAAAAGTATATATGCAAGTATATATGCAACATAAGATTTAAAAGAATAATAAAGTGTGACAAAAATCCAATTGTACTGACTTTACATATTAGATTAGATCTATCACTAGTGCTGTAGATAATTTGACAGATTAAAATCTTTCTCAATTGAATATTGAGTTTAAATCATGTTGATAACGAAAGTGTGAATTTTACATACATTTTTTCATACTACATACACCATTTTGACAATAGTAATATTTAAAGCATTTACTTAACAAATTTGATTGTGCACGGGAGGGAGATAATTGCTATGGTTATGTAACATCCGCCGCATTATACCTTTAACAATTTATTGACATAGTTACAATATAATTTGTTAACATATTAAACTGCAGTTATCTAATAAAATGGAACAAATTTTTATATAAATGTGTGTTATCCAAACAATTTTGGTTACTGATAGCGAACATTACGTATTGTTCGATTTTACATGGGAGATAATCAATATGGTCATATCGACTGACCAATCGAGTTGTGGAACATTTCATGTACTAAGAGATTATTACACGGCAGAGTAGGGCCGGAAGATGATAATCGGCCCGCAAAATGAATAATGGCCACGAGGGCTTCAGCCCGAGGGCATTATTCATTTCAGGGCCGATTATCACCTTCTGGCAAAACTATGACGTGTATTAATGTCTTTAAAACATTCGGTTGATCTAATAGTAGCATTTTTCTAAAAAAAAATACTTTGAAATTTCCTTCGTTGAAGTTCCTGTCTCATTTCTACTGTAGATCCACAGTAGATCGACAGTTACTTCATCAGAGTTGTTAACTTAAAGTCATTACGTATTGTGCGATTTTACATGGGAGATAATCAATATCTGGCAAAACTATGACGTGTATTAATAAGAGGTTGTATCATAGTTTGGAGACCTTTCTGTTGAAAATGTGTCACGGTTAAATCGTATACATATACATGCACAGTGCGTTAACTGGAGTGCGGGTATTAGTTACCCGCACTCCAGAATATGCCCATTGATTGGTTCATTTTTGCTGGGGTTTACATATTGTGACGGCAGAGAAAGGGAAAGCGACAGAAATATCATATTCAGATGTTCGTTCATTGGTTCATTTTTGCCGGGGTTTCATATTGTGACAACAGGGAACGTGTTTTTATGTTTGACTATGATACAAAAGAGAAAGAACACCAAAACACTCGGTAATCTGATTAATACTCAGGGGCTACGCCCCCTCGTACAAATCAGATAACCTCGTGTTTCGGTGCTCTTTCTATTACTTAATAGCGAGCTCGACGAGCTGGCCCGAAGGGCCTGCTCGCAAAGCGAGCTTTACGGTAACGCGAGTACCTGCTAAGTGATGGTTTCGAAAACTTTCGTCCAAAGTACCAAATTGGACACATCGCAACCTTTCGAATTTAAAGATAACGGTAAAAACTGAGGAATTCTGACTGAAAACGGATGTGTAGACTGGTCACCCGCGCACGTCTATGGGAACCATAATTGGACAGGGAACCAGAATAACGGAAGCTGTGTATAAAAAATGAAAATCGAAGGCGCCATTTTGTTTGAAATCTGATAAATAAAAACAATTTTTTGTCGAATTTTGTTGTGAAAACTATCTAGAATGAAAGAAAATGGTCTAACTAAGAAAATGAATCCGAACACCAATATCTTTTATTCAGTCGTTAACGCTGTACAGACGTTTAAAGTATTGTTTACGTGACGTCACAATGTAGCGCCAAACAGCACGTGCAAAACAAACAAATCAAGTACGCTATTTTAATGTCGCAAACGTTTTAAGTTTTACATTTATTTCACTTAAAACAATCTTTATTTCGCTTGAAAAATTATAGAGTGAAATAAAATAAACAAAGTTTTATCAACGTTTTCAAAACTCGTTATTCGTTTCACGACAGGGACGGGGCCATATTTAACAGGCTGAGTACGTGTGACGTCACACCCACTCGTCACTGCATTTGAGATTATTTCATACTATTGGAAATCACGTAAAAAGTACATCGAGTTCGCTTTGAGGCTTTGCCTTTTTCATATTACACGGCAAGAGAGGGCCGGAAGGTGATAATCGGCCCGCAAAATGAATAATGGACCCGAAGGCTTTAGCCCGAGGGCCATTATTCATTCAGGGCCGATTATAACCTTCCGGCCCTACTCTGATCTGTACAGAGATGTTTAGAGTCTACTGTTTGTGTGTTCAAAGCAGTAGAATCTAGAAGCAAGTTTTATTTTCATTTTTTTTTTCGGAATGAATTTGTCGTATTATTTCTTCAAATTTCAATAGTAACAAAAATGTGTTTAAGCTCTCATAATAAAAATAAAGCGATTCATGCTGACAACCTACTTTCACTTTTACAGTTAACTGTTTGATGACGTAAAATATGACGTCATTGTTTCAGTTTGTGAACGTGCACATGTTCTGCGGGCTTATAACTAGTTCACGGTCCCGGGCCGCAAACTCATAATAGGTCACGTGACACTCATAATCAGTTGAAATCATAGGCAATTTTGTTACTATATATAGTAACAAGTGTATTAAAGTATAGAAATAGACACCGCTATACCAATATGATGGTAAGCCGGTGCTAGGGGACGTGGACGGTAGTTTGCACATTACAGTACCGTCCATGAACAGGCTCAATCAAACCGAGCCTTTAACATTTTCAATTATGTTGTGTTGGACTTTCTTTGGGATTCTTTCTTTCTCTATTTTATAATATATTTCTTAAACTAGATTAACAGTGATATCCTAATGAAATGGAATAAACTGCTATATTTATGTGCATTGTCCAAACAAATGTATATGGCGTTACTGATTGAAGACTGAGGGCATAATCTTGTCAAAAGCGAAATACAAGATTAGCCACCCGGTATGTTTACTTATGTATTTCCTCTTTCCTAGATCTTGCCATCAATGACAAAATATGAGGAGGAACATAAGATAACAGAGTTTCGCTTGTAAAATAAAAAATATAGATATACATATATTTGAGCTGTAAAAAAATTATATTATTTAGGATGTATTACACATTTATATGACTGAAATAGAAGAAATATCACATATTCATATGACTAACATATATTGACCAGCATGTCAATTGGAACAATGATATAATAAGAGATAACATAAGCTGTAGTACTATAAGTCAAGCTTTAATAAAAGTATAGACAGATATGAAAATCAATAACATACTTATCAGCTCCATATAAAATATCTGAGCGCATCACGAATGCTTTTGAAATATATATACTCAGTTTTCTAATTAACAATTGTTTTTCAGTATTGCTTAATTCTATAAATTTAAACATATTTGGAGATCTCCAGGACCAAATTGGAATATATTGTGTTCTTAATTGAGAGTACATTCTACATTGTAATACAAAATGGAATTCGTCTTCTAACACATTGCAGAATGTGCATTTGCGTTCATTGTACACTGGCAGGTCTTGCCCATCTGCCTGTTTCAATACATAATCTATGCGAGGAGCATCGCAGTTTTGACATACTAGTACAGAATTTCCCTACATCTATACATTTTAAATATTGCTGTAGTTGAAATTGTGCAAATCATCTGTAAAATAAAGCTGTAGATGAATCATTTAGTCTACCAGTCCAATTTTGAATAAATTGATCTTTAATTCTTTGTTTAACTAAACTAAGAAATACATTTGCGTTTTCGACATTTTGATAAAACCATGCATCATTAAGGCCAAGTTTACATAATAAATCTCTTACCAACGAACGCCAGTTTTTCTTATTAGGAAATTGGTCTAAATCATTTTTCAACATTAGATATACCTTATATGTTATATAAAAACACTTTTACTTTACACTCAATGTTGGTATCGTTTTAAAAATAGTCTCTTTCAATCTATGCTAATGACTGAAGAAACCATTTTAACGTTGCTTTATTCAGAATACTTTGATATAATTGCTTATGGACGTAAATGAAATGATAAATTCCTAAACCCAAGCCCAAACCTCCTTGTATAAATATAATATATACAAAATATAAATTAGATGATAACATTATGATTCTATCTTCTTATCGTTATTTAGTTGTTTTTTTTAAAGAATTTTGGCGTATAATCTGTAAAACTATCTTTACATCGGACATGTAGACGATAAGTTTGTTCGCATTTCATGTGAATCTCGTGAAGAAAAAATAAAACAATAATGCGTGTCTTTACAACACCCTGATAAAATATGTTGGCAACATGATAAGTGCTTCAATTACTTTGAATGAAATTTAAGAAGCACGCCATGATAAATACAAATTTTCATTAAAATAAGAGTATTTAAATCATAACCATATTAGTAAATATATAAGCGCACAAGGATCTTTTATGATCACAAACTATCAAACAAAACAACGCGTCAAAATACACAAAATACAATAAATTTATGTAACTCTTGAATTCTTAACAATACTATCATCCAAAGCAAAAATGATGAACATTGGTTAACATGTAGTAAGATATATGACAAATATACCCTGTCTATATTTTCTGTTTGCAATACTTAACCTGAAAAAAACCCTCAAAACACAATGAAATTAATTTTGATATAAAAGGAAAACGTAAATTATGTCGTCAATATTGAAATGTTTTAGCATATTTTAATGTATGTTTTTAAAGCTTAATACCCGAATGTCAACTTCACATACAATATTCATTTTCCCGTTGCATGATTAATCATTCAACACATTCTTATACACATAATAAAACCGAGATTATTTCAGAGGTGAAGTTCAATTTCTCAAGTGGCTTGTTTTTAAATCATCATGATTTTCATCTTATATTTCACTTATCATGTTTCATTGGTTCCTTGTATAAATGTCTCGTTGGGTTTGAAACAAGTAAATTGATATCGGGCGACTGTTTATCATTTTCACAGTGAACGAAATGCTACGAAACATAATTGTACTGAAATTTCTGAATTTATCATTTTTAACTACATGAATGTCAGCATAAATCATGTTCAATTATAAATCAATATGCTGATTGGCATTGCTGCATGTTTATGTTTAACATTAAAATATTACAACCTGCTATTTAATCCTAAGAAAAGTATAAGTCAAGAACAATTAAATGAATTTTTCCATGGTAGCCTGTCCGCGATATTTTATTATTTTTTTGGGATATTCTTTTTATGTAATCTCCTTAATATATAATACATATCATTTTAAAGTATATTTAAAACTCTTCAATTTTTTAGCTTTTTAATTGAGGTATTTTGTTTATTTTGAAGCTTTAAGAAACAATCTTTATCTACTTTATATCGGTATCATTTATTTTGACGAGGAAACATTGAAATATAGATATGTTTTATATTTACATCTAAAAGGACATGAAAGGTTATTTATGAATAGTTCAATAGCTACTGCTTTATCGCCGTAACACTAATTATAAATTGCTGGAATCTGTATTTTAAAAAATTAAGACATATTAAAGTATGTGAAAAATGTATTGTAATGCCTAGAATATCACAAGTTTGATCTTTATCTGCTAGTTCAGATTAATAAAAAAATAAAAGTAAGTGAAATGCAGTGAACAGTTTTAATGTTTTATTTCATTGTTGACCATTTGTAAAAAAAAAACACAAAATAAATATAATTTTATAAAATCATAAAAAGCATTACAAAAGTGAACGTAAAAGAAAGAAATCCAAATAAAATTATTGAAAATCTATCCATCATTACAGCTAAGTCCTCGTATGTGTAAGGACATTGTTCTATATTGTCTTCATCTTTACTTTCTGATGGTGTCTTCTCGGTTATGTCCTCCTTAGTTACTTCTTCAACAACAACTAAATGACTGTTTTTCGCCGATTTTGATAATGATTCCGTTTTGCTGAAATTAATTAACTTTATTAACAGAATACATTTCAGATACATAATCTTATTTGCAGGACAGAATTTGCGTGCCTAATTTTAGCCTTCAGTTATCTTTGTTACATTTGTTTCATATGCTATTTAATAGATATGATGAATACGTATATTACTTATAATACTATTGTTTACCATGTTTAAATGTACAATTATGAGTGCAATTTACCTTCAAAAAAGAATTATAATTCACTAATATGCTACTCGTGTCTGAATTATTTCCTACGTGTTAATAGATTCCTACGTGGTACCTTTTCCAATTAATCAAAAGTAATCCGTATATCTTTTATTTACTAAATTTAACTAAAAGATAATCATACTCTGAACATACCAACTAATTTTATTTCTCTTCATGCACACAAGAAAGGCTAGAAAATTTGCAAATGTTTTCATATTCCTTGACATTTTATCTTTATCCTTTCTGTAATGTTTCAGATGTAGAATATACACTGTCATAATAAGTTCTAGACTGCTAATGATTGTTCCACCAAGCATATATAAACCTGAAAGTTAAAGAAATGATAAATCATACTAAATGCTTTTAGCATTCACATAATACATGCACTTTGCTGTGTTTACCTCATCAAGAAATCATTAAAAATGACGAGTGAGACAGAATTGATGCGACTCATCTTGTAACTTGTAAATTACATTTCTGACAGTTTACAATAACAAAAAATTCAAAGCTCAATAGCTTACGAATACTCTCTTTTTGTAAAAGAATACCTCAATTTGTTAACATAATTTCTAGGCAATTTCCATTAATCCCAATATATAATATGCTCTGAAGGTATTGGGGAGTTACCAGCCCAGTGCTTGCCGAAGGCTGTAGCATTTAGCAAACCATATGCTTTAAGCTAGTAATAAGGAAATCGTCCAGTCTATCCGTATCAGGGAAAATACGTTGTATAATGACAAACATGCAATTTTGATTTTCCATTAAAGTGTCTGTGACAAGTATGTCCTTATCAGACATAGCATTTTTGGTACAATAAAGATATGTGTGTACAGTTTTTAGATCATTTGTCAAGCATTGTTTTCTTAATTGTTTCCGGTTCCATTTTCTCTCAGAATCTTCTTTGAATTTAATAAACTCGTGTTTATAAGCCATAGTGACGAGCTTATTTCTTAATGTTAATCAAACAGGACCTCCGACAATTTGAATATTTATTTACAATTACAGTTTTGGAGATCTTCAACTTTCTCTGTTAGATATCCGTTAGGTAATATTATACTTCAATACACTACGTCCGTTTTCCATAAAATAATTTTTACACTACCTTATAAAAATATACCTTACTTTAATTAAGGAATAAGATTCTTTAACCACTTTTGTCGACCAGAAGATACTTTCATGATTTCCATTGGCAAGATTCATCGAGGTTTATGTAAAATTGTATACGAATTGTATATTCACAAAGTTTAATGAAATTGTTATAAAAAAGCCAAAAATAGACACAAATTAGTGAACGCACTTAAGTCAACAGTGACCTACAAAAGAGCAACCAATAATTATAGAATTCGCGAGGGGTTATTACTTCATACAAGTAACTGGAGTAAATTTTACAAATAAGTAAAACATGTACACTGGTAAGCTTAAAATTAAAAAAAAACAGACATACTCAAAGTAGGTATCTGTAATGACGTTGTCGGTTTTTTCTTTTCCCCTACCAAGGGCATCATAAAATGTCAAAAGACAACAAAAAACCCTCAAAGCAAAAAAACTTTTTCGCCGGAAAACCGGAAAAAGCAAATTTTATGCCAAGCAGCTTTCATGAAGAAAAAATGGGGAAACACATATTAATTAAATGTATGAATAATTTTTTGTTTTTAAAATTTTTATACCGAAAACAAATACTCCAGGGGGAAAAAAAAAGTAAGGGGCCCAATATCTATTCTAGCGTTTCGTTTGTTTTTGATTTTCAATTTTGCCCCTTTTTCTCCAAAAGGTCAAATCAATTACGTCTAAACAATTTTTCAATTTTATTTTACTAGCGGAACATCCCTGTTTATATCCCGAAAAAAAGAATAAGTAAGATTAAAATTAAACCCGTAAAAATTTTTTTTTTATTTGAATTATGTTATCTTTTGGTTTTATATTGTAAGACAATTAAACGTCATTTTAAAGTTCACAAAATGTTTCCCATGTCGTTCCTTAGGAAATGAAATAAATAGAGGATATTGAATGAGTGTAAGTTCAATACTAAAGTTATTGCACGAGTTGGAAAAAATTATATTATGCGAGCCTCTGGCGAGCATGATATTATTTGATTCAACGAGTGCAATAAATTCAGTAATGAACTTACATGAATTTCATATTCTATTTATCACATACCAAAAATAAAGACCGTTTAAAGTGAGATAAGAGTCATTTTTCATTGACGCGCTTATAGTATAACGCTAACATTTTGCGCGTCTTTACACTATGTTTGTAAAAACGCTAATGACGTCACGTCAAAATATATGCACGGCCGTGCAATACCATATTTACGGAGTCGCCAAAATCGGCACGGTGATAAATGACGATATGGCAAGAGGCAACATTCTATACTGTAAACTGAAAATCTTTCTAATGGATGTTTGAAAAATAAAATAATACTGGTATGATGATAAAATTCATACCTATAATAGGTTAATGGTTTACCTTTTCCATCAAATTTGTAGCTGATATTGTGGCATATATAAAAACACGCATTTACAAGAAACGAATATAACGCAATGTTTTCAGATTGATAACAAACAAAGAGAGATTGTACTGAAATGTTAGAACAAGAAAGAAATATATGAACATACCACGATTTCACATGTCTGTGTATCGAAGGGAAATTTGGAGATGTCCACTGAGCAGGATGACACAAAGTAAGCTGGTGCGAGCCAAAATACTGAACCACTGGGGTTTACACTCATTGGGATACTTTTCTGGTTCCCGTCATCGCCTATCACTTCTATTCCAGTAACACTGTAATTGTCAACGTTACAGTGGAAGATTAAGAATAGTATTAAGATTGTACATTTTGAACATTCAGTTATCAAATATATACATGGCCTTTTGTGAATCCTATATTATACATAAAATCTACAGTAATATGCAATAACTTTAAAAGTAACATTTCTTTTGACTTCAAAAGTGATATTACGATTGACAAATACTGAAAATCATGATTTTCATGAAAATGTCAATTTCATTAATAATTCAACTGGTTAATTTTTATTATATACTGTATGAGAATCTTCTTTATAAAATATTCAATGTATAAAAATCGGATGCATGTTCAAAATATGAATTCGATTTATTATAAGATAAAGTAACTCACGAGTTTTTCAGTGCAAGTGTAGGTCTCCATATCTGACCTGATTTGAAAAAAACGTTAGACACGTTTCCGTTTTGAGATATGTTCCAAGAAAGGCGATGATCATTCCAAATCTATAATATAATGACTTTTTCATATACACCATCGAGGGAAATTATTGTATATTGCCACATGGCTTAAATCTAATGTACAAACAAGTCGTGATTTTGGTGGTTGATTTGTGTCATTCGTGTTTTTTGCTCCGCTAGCTCGCTAAGCGAACATACGAGCATTAACAAGTTAAAATTGCGGGGTGCGCTAGCCTTATTAGCGGAGACGCGGGGCAAAGTTTTAATTAATAATAATTTGCCACGTGGGGGCGCGGATCGAGATTTAAAACGGCGGGGCAAGAAGCGAAAACCCGCTCACTAGCGGGGGTGCGGGAAAAAGTTTAATAAAAAAAACTTCGCCCCGCGCACACGCTATTTAGAATGTGTTCGCTCCGCGCCCCGCCGTTTTATATCTTAAATCTCGCCCTGTCTGCCCACGGGGGCGACAAATCACGTTCCCGCTAATTAGCGTGTTTTCGCTTCGCACCCCTGCCTTTTATCTACTTAATTCTCGACTTTTGGTTTGGCGGGGCCGGAAAATGTTTTGTTTATTAAACTTCGCTCCGCGCCCCCTCCTTTTTATTTTCTAAAATTTCGCTTCACGCACCCGCGGTATTGACGTTCTATTTATCAAACTTCGCCCGGCGTTCCCTCTTTTTAGCGTTTTTCGCTCTGCGCTCCGCCGTTTAACTTGTTAGTTCTCGACTTTTCGCTTGGCGAGGCGAAAACACGCTAATTAGCGGGGTTGACAGTCGAGGTCCTATTTTTTGTTAAAGATTGCCCCGCGTCCCACTAATACGCGTGTTTTCGCTCCGTACCCAGATAGTTTTTTTTTATTAAATCTTAATCCCCGCTACCGCGAGTCGAAGTTTTATTTAGGTAAACTACGCCTTGCTCCCCTTGCTGATAGGCGTGTTTTTCGCTCTGCGCCCCAGCAATTTTAACTTGTTTATTCTCGAGTTTTCGCTTGGCGGGTTGCGAGGCGAAGACACAAATGCCACAAATCAGCCAACATACGTGTGATAGCAATTTCTTTGAGAGTTTGTCTCCATAAATACTTACTAAATATGAAAACTATTTCCTATAAAAAAGTAAAAAATCTGAAATTCTTTTAGATAATGATTTGTTCCTTGTTTGACGTAGTATGCGAAAAAAATGTTTAAACACATTTACACGATTATTTAACGCATATAAAAGCATAATGTTCTCTTAAGGAATCGTTAGATGAAAACTTTGCAAGTTAATGTAAATAAACTTACGACTACCAAAGATCCTATAACTGCTAAGGTCTGATCTACAATATCCTTGAAAATGATAATATTACATATTATGTAATTATAGCCGCCTCGGTCTTCAACAATATAATGACTGCAAGGTATTAAACAAGAAAATCAAAATTGTGTGATGGTGGTGGTGTTTGGGTAGTTTTCACTCCGGATCACGGCAGAAAGTCACATTGAATTCACCAGAGCATATTTCAACCACCGCATCATTCCTGGGCAGACTGTCAAACAGTTTACCAGTACTTGTTGCATTCACTTCGCAAGGAACTGAAACTTTGTACATGCCAGAGCAGAGGTACAATGCGAATGACTGTAGAAAGGATTTTCCTGATCAATCACAACGAAAGTGACCTTTGCGTCGTCCGGGGAATCGAACTCGGGTCGCCCGATTCACAGTCCAACGCCCTACCTATTGAGCTAACCGGGGGGAGGGGACGGCTTGTTGTATCAAACATTGTTTCAAAGTAAAAATTCATTTTATACTTGTGACAGTTTGAAAAGACCTGTTTAACGATTTTATACCGTTTAACAATACGTTTTTTTTTAATTTGCCAATAAATATATTTGTAATATTCATTTTTTCATACCCAGTGAAATATATTGTTTATTAATAAGATTTCTTAACCTGTGACAATTGTTTTGGTTTACAATAAGATTTCTAATACCAGTGACAATGAATTGTTATAATAAGATTTCATACCAGTGACAATATATTGCCTATAATAAAGATTTCATACCAGTGACAATGAATTGTTATAATAAGATTTCATACCACTGACAATATATTGATATTATAAGATTTTCATACAGTGTGAAAATATATTGTAAGAAATAAGGATTTCATACCAGTGAAAATATATCTTGCTATAATAAGATTTCATACCAGTGACAATGAATTGTTATAATAAGATTTCATACCAGTGAAAATATATTGTTATAATAAGATTTAATACCACTGACAATATATTGTTATAATAAGACTTAATACCAGTGACAATATATTGCTATAATATGATTGCATACCAGTGACAATATATTGTTATAAATAAGATTTCATACCAGCGACAACATATTGTTATAATAAGATTTCATACCAGCGACAACTATTTTATAATAAGATTTCATACCAGTGACAAATATATTGCTATAATAAAGATTTCATACCAGTGACCAATATATTGTTATAATAAGATTTCATACCAGTGAAAAATATATTGCTATAATAAGATTTAATACAAGTTACAATGAATTGTTATAATAAGATTGCATACCAGTGAAAAATATATTGTAATAATAAGATTTCATACCAGTGAAAATATATGTTTTTATAATAAGATTTCATACCAGTGACAATATATTGTTATAATAAGATTTAATTACAAGTTACAATGAATTGTTATAATAAGATTGCATATACCAGTTGAAAATATATTGTTATAATAAGATTTCAATACCAGTTGAAAATATATTGTTATAATAAGATTTCATACCAGTTGAAAAAATATATTGCTATAATAAGATTTCATACAAGTGACAATATTTTGTTATAATAAGATTTCATACCCAGTGAAAATATATTGTTATAAATAATATTTAATACCAGTGACAATATATTGTTACAAATAAGATTGCATACCAGTTGAAAATATATTGTTATAATAAGATTTCATACCAGTGAAAATATATTGTAATAATAAGATTTCATACAGTGAAAATATATTGCTATAATAAGAATTTCATACCAGTGACAATATTTTGTTATAATAAGATTTCATACTAGTGACAATATATTGCTATAATAAGATTGCATACCACGTGAAAAATATATACTTATAATAAGATTTCATAACAGTGACAATGAATTGTTTTTAATATGATTGCATACCAGTGAAAATATATTGTTATAATAAGAATTTCATACCACTGACAATATATTGATATAATAAGATTTCATACCAGTGACAATAGATTGTTATAATAAGATTTTCATACCAGTGAAAATATATTGTTATAATAAGATTTCTTACCTGTGACAATTGTTTGTTACAATAAGATTTCATACCAGTGACAATGAATTGTTATAATAAGATTTCATACCAGTGAAAATATTTATTTATAATAAGATTTCATACCAGTGGCAATAGATTGTTATAAAAGATTTTTGATACCAGTGACAATATATTTTTGATAATAAGATTCAATACCAGTAAAATATATTTGTTATAATAAGATTTCAATACCAGTTGAAAATATATTGTAATAATAAGATTTCATACCAGTGAAAATATATTGCTATAATAAGATTTCATACCAGTGACAATATTTTGTTATAATAAGATTTCATACCACTGACAATTTATATTGATATAATAAGATTTCCCATACCAGTGACAATATATTGTAATAATAAGATTTCATACCAGTGAAAATATATTGCTATAATAAGATTTCATACCAGTGACAATATAATGTTATAATAAAATTTTCATTACCAGTGACAATATTTTTTTATAATAAGGATTTCATACCACTGACAATATATTGATATAATAAGATTTCATACCACTGACAATATATTGATATTAATAAGATTTCATACCAGCGACAATATATTGTGATAATAAGATTCATACCAGTGGAAAAAATATATTGTTATAATAAGATTTCATAACAGTGACAATGAATTGTTTTAATATGATTGCATACCAGTGAAAATGAATAATGTTATAATAAGATTTTCATACCAGTGACAATAGATTGTTATAATAAGATTTCATACTAGTGACAATATATGCCTATAATAAGATTTCATACCAGTGACAATATTTTGTTATAATAAGATTTCATACCACTGACAATATATTGATATAATAAGATTTCATACCAGTGAAAATATATTGTGATAATAAGATTTCATAACAGTGACAATGAATTGTTTTAATAAGATTTAATACCAGTTACAATATATTGTTATAATAAGATTTAATACCAGCGACAACACATTGTTATAATAAGATTTCTCACCAGTGACAACACATTGTTTATTGCAAGAGAACATTGTACGAAAAACTTGATCAGCCGGTCGAACGTTGATATTGTAACCAGTTAATAAATCTGTTTGTAATTTTACTCTCGTCATCGATTTATAGAATAGGCACCAGTTTCCGAAATAGATTAAATAAATGATATATACATATACATATATACATATTATTTCTTGATATTCGTTATGAATGACATATTATTTCGAATGTGCGCTCTGTATAACTGTTGATATGTCTCATAATTTGACCCAACAGAATTTCACTACCGTAAAACATAAAAAATCGTTCAATATTTTAATAATACTTTTGTAAAAAAAAACAACCATACATTTCCTTTAGCTCTAGCTGTCTAATTTTTATCTCATAATTTATTGTTATCTGTATTTACATTTAAATATTTTTTCTCTAGATACTTTCCAATTAACAATGTCCATAATGATAATTAATTGAATAAAATAAAGATTTTTTACCTTGATCAAAAAAACGTAAAAAGCACAATCCCAAAAATTTTTAAAACATTTTTATTTTGGGGAAGTTAAAAACCGGGTCCCCCACGCAGGGGACTGGGAAAACAGCTTTTTATTTTAAGTACAAGATATACCAAAAGCGCCAAACTTTTGCGCTTTTTGACAAAACCCTTTATGTAACCCGGAAATAAATAAATGTCCATTAAAAATTTTTTTTTAAAGGGTTTGTATTTACTTTAAAAAGGTTACGTTTGTAAATTTATTTTTGCATTATTTTTTTCCTTTAAAGGGGCCATTTTTTCCGATCCCTTGCGTAATGGGAAAAAAATGGGAACATTGTTTCACATTGCTCAAAACGTGATTTCTATATTTAAATCATTATATAATTTAAGCTATAATCTCAGTTAGTTAGCGAGACTGGTTAAATATTGGTTAAGTATTAACTTTAACAACCTTTTCTGCCGGAAAATAAATGACCCTAAAACAAAAAGGTAATGTTTGCCTAAACTTACTTTAACTGTAAATTAAGATTTGTTGGTATTGAAAAATTCTCTCTTTTGTTACATTTCGTCAATGACCACCATTATGAAAATCGGACTTTGATTTTTTTTATTTAACTAGCAGATAGTAACAAACTGGCAGAAGTGTTTTTTGGTACTATACTAGCTGAAAATATATGTTTGATAATTACTAAATATATGTTTTAGGATATTTCAATCACTCTTATTTAAACATTATTCAAATATTTTAATATTTGATAGTATTATAAAATATTACTTTAAATTATTGAACGGAATTATACAGGAGTGTTTAATTGCAAAATTAGTTCTTATTTTGTTACAATCGAAATAAATCGGCCCTAAACAGAAGATTGATATTAAGTTACATGTATTTGTGTTTGATTCCAGAGTCAACGGCATTCATCATACCAAATAAAATTCCATAAATTTCATTCAAGTTCAGCAAGATTACTCTATTTAAAATTAAAACAAAAAAGATAATTAAAAAAAGCAATTTTGATTATACAGTTTTACATAAATAAATGCATGTTTAAAGAAAAACTAATTGATGAATTTTTCATTCAAATTTCAAACGAAATAAGTGAGCTAAACAAGCAATTTATCTATTTTATTCTGCCGTGACTGATGCTATGATTATATCAGTGTATATACCAAATATCTTAGTACCTAGTACTAACATTCTACACAAATCTAATTCATTGTTTATTCATATGTCTTATCAATTGAGATATTTATTTATCTTTATTTCTTACATTATGCCAATGGTCAGGACTATGAAACATTATGCTTGTGATAATTTTTGTTACCTAAAAATTTTGTTACGAAACAAATTCAAACCTCGACACATTGCGTGATTGCACAGAAGAAAAAAATTAAATGAAAGATTTTTTTTAAAAAGACGATCATATCTTTTCGTTAAGATTTCTTACATTTATATACATGTAAGATAATAATACGCTACCGATTACAATGACTCAATAAACAATTGCCATTTTAAGCCACTTGCATTGTGCCGCAAAGCTGACAATGTGGTTTGATGTCTAAAAAGAATAACACATTTATTTGATTAGGTCGGAATTGTTTACATATAAAATTAATGTTCAATATTCGTGTAGTTTAATACTGTTTATAAAGTTGGTACAATATTAATTAAAAAGGGTGCTTTATTTAATTGACATTGGGCTTATCCAGTTAAAAAAATAAATCTGGCCGAACAATTTTATCAAATTGTCATGATGAACAGCATTTGTTTTTAGTATAATGATGAACACATAAGAACGTCATACCAGCAAAACATAGTAGAATGGTCTGCACAAGAACTTTGAACATGGATGTGAAAATGATAACGACGTAACAAAATGGATGATTTATGTAAAATACGAGTCACAATAATGTCATTGAAAATAGTGCGATGGTGTCAGAAATATTTTTTTTATTTATTTATTATTTTTAAATTGTTTATTAACTATTTAATCTATCAATTTTAAAGTAAGGTTATGTATCATAATATTTCATATACAATGTTAATAAAAAAGTTATGATTTAACTTTTATTTAATTTTATTTAAACAAGCTATCGATAAAATATTAATAGTGTTTTGCTAAAATAGTAAAATGAAAGAAATTCTGAAGGTCACCAAACTTGGCAAAAATTTAAAATGGTCATGACCCTGATCATAAACGATAATTGTAAATGTTACCATCTATAACTTAAGTAGAATTCTAAATTTATCTGCAGATCTACTCATAGGGCAATAATTATTGGAACATTTTACATGACACGACACTCACGTGTCAATCCATAAAAACCACAAGTCAAGCAATGCGTGTACGCTGAAATAAAAAATACAAAAAATCTCTTAAATTTGTTAACAATTGATGGAAATAAATAAATTGAGATTTTGAGACAGGATCGAATGTTATGAAACCAATATTTTCCCATTTACTCATTTATTTACGATAGCTATAACCTTCTTTTAAACTTTATGTTATGTTCAATAACATATTGCCCATGGTAATATTTTTTAAGAGTATAAAATAAGGTATTTATTTATCACCTTGCAATTATGAGAACAATTATTATCTGTTATGCATTAAATACCGTGATCATTGAACACCTGTTAAATTACTTAAAAACGGCATAATGAAAAACATTTAATCTAAATTGGGTATTGCATTACTTTGACTTAAAATTCTTCTTAATCTCATTGTGAATAACAATGAACTTTATGAGGAATTAGTATACACCGGTAGTAGTTTAACATTTGAAATCTGTCCAATCTTGATATAATTTGATACCGTTCGGAACGAAACAAATTGTTTAGGTACCATTTTCGCACATTATGAGTAAAGTTTGAAAAAGTTCAAGGATCGTGAATTTGCCGCAGCCGTCATTGCAACGCATATTACGGCACAAAATTGTTTGTTTTTATTTGTTACTGCATGTGTTCTCCTCCGTTAATGTACACCTGCATGTACAGTTTTTTATGCAAGAATAGAGTTTAGACTCTTTTTTTTCAAGTATTTTTTATAAATGATTAAGTGTGTATAAAAGAAGTGTAAGATTACTGTATATTATACTTTGTATGTAAAAAGGTGATCGGTAAATGATGTTGACTTTATTCTGTTAATAACACAACAGTTTGGGTTTTCATTAAACATGGCAGCAAATCTATAACACAATCATATAATAAAACGGTTGAAGTAAGTTTAGAAACGTCTTAAATGTATATGATGCCTAGCTTAGGTTAGTATAGGTACACATCCATTAGATCAATACATGTAATTACTTTGCCACCGATATAGCCGTGTAACTTGTCTATTTTAAAACTGCGTTTTGTAAATTTCATGAAAACAGGAATAGCTATTTTTATCGTTTCATATTGTTACGAGCCAGGCGTAACGAGAAAGAAAAGCCAGCAACAAACTTGTAACAATAACAAATTTATTACAGAAAAATTATTAAAGAAAAATAAAATAACAAATTATCTTTACAAATACCTGAAGTCCAAATAAAAATTACAAATGTCTAGTCTGATCCTGGAATGATCCTTTTTCAATAGCACAGTTAAATCCAAGTTAAATCCAAGAACACTTTAGAATAAATTCCCACAATAAAATCCACAAGAATAATTTATTTTAAAATCCAAGCTCCAATAATTCACTTTATATCCAAGTTAAATAATACTCCAAATATATTGATGACTTAAAAGATCACTGATGACTAAAAAGGTAACTGATGACTTAAAGATAAGATTAATGAAAAATGTCTCCTTATATATATTAACTAAGAAGTTTCCAGAAAGGTCTATTATGTTCTCAAGTAATCATAATCTAGCAACTTCAACAATAAAGATCATTCCAGAAGTTTCTATCTAAATATAATGCATGAGTTTTCTACAACAGTTAAGAACCTTCTAGTACATACATGTAGTTTATGTTCTAAAAATAGAACAATGATAATATTGGAAATACCAACTGGTCAGATATAAATTATATACATGTAATATGTTGCATACATAACACTTCCCCTCTTCAAGAAAAAGAAATATGAATGAAATGAATATTTCTTTTACATAAATTCAAAC
>NW_026858898.1:0-13544 GCF_026571515.1 Ruditapes philippinarum
TTGTAATGCAATTATAAACCATTGTATCATAAATTTCTCCTTACGTAATTGATATAAACACTCCAATTCTAAAAATTATTGTATATGTGTACTTTGAAAATTTGAAACTTTATCATATACTTTCCATATCTTTTATTTATTGTACATTTCAAAATAAATTAGGTTCTACATTGGTGGGCCCGAAGAAAAAACAACAACAAAAAAACCCCAAAACAGCACTACCGTCCATATCAAGATTTAATCAAACCGAGCCTGTAACATTTAAAATTTTGCCATTTCGGGCGTTCTTAAAGGATACTGTTTTTCTCTCTATTTTACATGCTAAATACTTAAGCTGTAGTCATTGTATTTATGGCATTGAAGACCCTTTAGTTCACCTGAGCTGACTTGCTGAATGTCCGTTTTCGTCGTCTGTCGTCCGTCCATATTTAGTTTGTTAACATTCAAATGGCCATATTCTTTAATTTTGCCTCAATTGTCACCAAACTTGGTCAGCAAATTTGTCCCATATCTGCTTCGGCGAGTGCAACATGAGTAATCTTGGACGAAAAATATGTCTCAGGAGCCAAATATAAGAAAAATTGTTAACACTCCAGGAGATACATTTCCAGTCCAAATATCCTAATTGGTCGGGAAGTTTTGATTTATTATTACTAGCTTAAGTTTGAAAACGGGTCACTTAGGTTAAAAAATTAGGTTACATGTACACAGGCTAAATATGGAGACAAAAATCATTGTTTACAGTCTTGAGGTAATATTGTCAGCCAAAGTATTTTGGAAATATGTCAGCATGGTTAATTCAATGATTTCTAGCTCATGTTTGAAAATGGTTACCTCGGGTCAAAGAGTAGGTAACTGAGCCCAAATTTAAAATATCCTTGTTTACAGTGTAGAGGTAAGATTTTCAGCTTATCCTTGAAATGGGTTTGAAAGATTCTTTAGACGATTTTTAGCTCATGTCAGGTTATGGGTTATCAGGCGTCGGAAACAAGGTCTCACAACCCAAATATTGAACAACCTCGTTAATACTCTAGAGGAAAATGTTCAGCCCAAAATATCCTGAAAATTTGTCAGAAAAGTTGGTGTGATGAATTGTAGCTAACGTTAGAATGTCAGTTTAAGGTTAAATCTTATTTAATCTGCTTTTCGATTATATCAAGCAATATTAATTGTTTCTTGTCGTTAGGAACCTTAACTTTCAGATGAGCAATTATGGCACTCTCATTTAAAATACATGTATGTTTTACTTAACAAGTCGATGTGAACTAGACGCCTTAAGTGGGGCCAATTCTTATCCTGGGGGTCATAAATTATATACATAGTAAATGACAATTCAGGGATATGCAACATGATAAAGTTATAATCTGACAGAATTTGTGGTTTCTGAGAAAACGGTTTCAAATATAGGTTTCCAATACAAAGATGGGCAAAAGAAAGATCCATCGAGGGTGTAATGTAAAGAATAGTAAACAGGCTCAGTTTGGATAAGCCTTTTCATAAGAAATGATAAAAAAATCGACATATATTTTTGACGTCCCTTGCATCACATTAAGAAGTTTTCAATGTCACAAATGTACCTCTAGCACTGGGCCAATGCTAATTTTTTTATCTTAAAACTTAACCATGTAAATCTTTGCCATTCAAGTAATTGTTAATAAACTGATAAAAAATGATAGTAAGTATACTTAAATTTATATCAAGGATGATTGATAAATTTATCAGTGTCCGTTAGCAATTAATATGTTTCATGATGTCGTGTAACATGAAAGATGCTCGATTGTTAAAAGACGGAATCTATAAAAAGGCAACGACAAAGCGGCAAATTTGAAATGTGCTATGTAGGCTAGTTTTCATGGACGGTAGAAGAGCAAGCTAACACCAACGATACCATAGTACAAATTTAGGTATTTTTGACATGACAGTGATAAAATTCGAACTTAAGAAACATTTCCATATATATTCATCTGACAGTTATAATGGAGCCCTATTGTAACACCTTTGTTAGTTTTATTCCTTTTTGGTTTTTGACTGTGAACCATGGTTATAAAAATGTGATCTATTTCCTTGTGAATTAAAGTCTACAGCTTTTAGACGGTTATTTTAACATGCCTGCGTCGTTGGGATCAGTTGTTAATCTCTTCTTCACTCTGTATCACATTTATAGCATGGTTCATGGCCTTTTCCTCTAATATATTAAATGTTTTGTATGTATTAAATTTATAACTTGGCCAATCATCGGTATGTCTTTTTTGTATTCTAATTTCATATTGCATCTTGATAAGAAAGCAATTGTTCTCTCTTTGGGATTTAAAAGTGTGACTGCTCTATTTCGTCTCTCCGACACTTGATGGTAATTATCAAGATTTCATAAAGCAACTCTATAATTTACCAAATGTGCATTATTTTGTTTGGTGCTGAAAATAACTAGGCAAGAATAACTCGCTATGCCGTAGCTAATTAAAGATCTAGAATGTCTATTGCAATCTACTAAGATACGTTCTTACAATAAGACATTTACAAGTCAAATTTTACACTTTACTAAGAACACACATATCTGAGGTATGTAGAACTCATGCCTTACCTGATGGGAGAGATAGAAATAATAATAACAAAACCTTTGAATTTGAACTGGTAACAGAACAATGCTACAAAGTGATTCCAGAATAAAAATTCAAAAATGAGCTACACGAAATAAAATGCATTGTAAGATTGTACTTGCCGGTCTGGTTATGTACCAGGAGATTGCAAATCACTATCGGTCCCAGCAGTTTTAAGGTAATTTTTTCAGTCCAAAATATACTCATATATTAATCAAGTTATCAAGACCATTGTTTATGATGGCATTAAAAATGTTTCTTTCTTCAAGAATTGGAGGAAAACATATGCTAGAACAAAGGACAAATACCTGAAAATAATAAAAACATTTAATATGTCCACTCAATTAACTTAATGGTTAATGTTAAATCCCCTTTCAGTTCAAAATTTAATTCACTAATTGTTGCTTTCACGTTTAAGGCACACACATTCGTTTACATGCGAACAAAACGCTTTTCGCTTTCCATGGAATAACACGAAAGTGGCGACATTGAATGTTTCGTGAGCACAGCCGTATTAATATATCTTTTGGATATTTCTTTACTCCGAATTTAACCATTTTCATTAGTACATGTTGAAACTGCTTAAGACTGAGATAGCATGTACAACTACCGTCCATGACGTGGCTCAATCAAGATGAGCCAGCAATATTTTTCCGTTCTTTAGTGACATACTACTTGAATTATAAATGACAATTTTTCTACTTTACTGAAGGGGAAAGCCCCCTGACGCCATTCGTTACAATGTTCATCATCAAGTTACCAGATATAACATATTTATAATACATAAGAAAGTTATAGTATTACAAACTTACTAAAAAAGTATCAAAATGACAATACACTACATTTTTTATTTTGGCCTATGATGCCTTAGTAATAATATGCGTATTGGGAACATTGATATGAATTATTCATCTAATTTTGCAGAATTATTTTCATTATAACTAAAATATGCGTACCGGGATTTTGAACTACACTCTAGCGTTATATTTTTCAAATGATTTTAAATTTCGGATTTTTAAAAATTAATCTAACTGGTGCCAGTATCGCCCTGGACATGGTAAATACATACCAGAAATCATAAATGTCAAACTATGTACGCATATCGTCTATCCTTTTGCCAAAGTCGCAAACAGAGAGTCTTAATTTCCTTTAATCCAGTATCATTTTGAATAATGGAGTTATTTATTTGATTGACACCTTAACTGTCACCAAAATACTCATTGTTACTAACGTAAGACACTAAAGATGTAAGAATCTGAGGACATTAAAAGAACAAAAATGACATTAAATATGTTCAATTCATGTTGGCCATCTCATGAATATTCATTTTTGAATGAAATGGCGATTGACTTGATCACGTCTAGATGTAAAACGTCTTAAGTGTGAACGGTTAAAAATTTCTTTGTTTCATTTTTGTCATTTTAATTTATTGAAGAAAACAATCCACAAACGTGTATTGATCATCAAAATAAGATTTACAAATATGTTTACAATAACTGATAATTCTTAGTGTTAGTCAAAGTATTATTATATCCAGAATTTCTCGTAGCAGTGGATTAAAAGCAAATAGTGTGTAGAGTTTAACTATATTTTGTGAAAGTTACACTAAGGAGGAAAAAAAAGAGAAAATAAGAAACCCTTAAGAAAGCCCAAAATGACAAAATTGAAAATGTTGCAGGCTCAGTTTGATTAAGCCTGTTCATGGAGTAAACTACCGTCCACGCCCCCTAGCACCGGCTTAAGCAGAATTCAATATTTAAACATGAAATGGTAAAATTTTGAATTTAGAATTTGATTGAACATCTTCTTGGAGCAATACCGTCCACGCCCCTATCTCCGGCTAAAGCAGAATTCAAAATTTAAACATGAATTGGTAAAATTTTGAATTTAGAAATATCCGCAGATGTGTTCATACGGCGGTTATCATGGAACCTTTAATATGTCACTTCCGTCCATTCCATGAAAAGCGGCGTATGATCCCTAGTAAAAAGAGAACATGTGCCTTGAACGCCTAAACAATGTGCGGAACTAAACACAATGGAATTTTAAAAGGGGATCAGAGCTTATGAGGCCTGCTTATCATAGATAAAATATGAAAAACAAGATCAACAAGGAAAGGCGGCGTTCATCAAAAAACAAAGTAAAAAAAAACATGCCACATATCTTAAGGGTGATTCAACATTATTCAAGTAGGAATATTGGAACCACCAAAATATAAAATGCCAATTAGTTAAAACTAAAAATACGACAAACAGAACAATACTGTCGTGCTGAACGTTTTACAGCCGCCACACGGACAAACAACGCAGATGTGGCGATGAAATAGGGATCCCTAAAGAAAAAAAATTCTGGAAACAAAGTGATCCCTCGGAAGCATTAATCACAACAAAATAACATAAGAATTGCAGACTCGGTTTGATTGAGTCTGTACATGAGGGATAATGAATAAGTGCAACATCCATCACGCCCCTAGCACCGGCTTGAGCGGTACTCAATTCTCAACACTTTATAGTGCTGGCATCAATGATCCCGAAGGACCAGAAAATATAACAACACTGAAGTGAAGTACGGGGCAACTTTTTACGGCTGCCACACGGCACTTGACACCTGCTGTTGTGAAGTACAAAATTCTGGAAACAAAGTGATACCTCGGAAGCATTAATCACAACAAAATAACATAAGAATTGCAGACTCGGTTTGATTGAGTCTGTACATGAGGGATAATGAATAAGTGCAACATCCCTCACGCCCCCTAACACCTAGCCCCCAAAGCCCAAAACGGCAAAATTGAAATGTTGCAGGCTTAATTTGATTAAGCCTGTTCATGGACGGTACTGTCAGTGAAAATTCATAACCTCAGATCCCCTTTTAAAATTCCATTTTATTCACTTCCGCCCATTGTTTTCTCGTTTAGAGCACACGCATTTTTGTATTTTCTGATCGCAAGATCAGTAAATACATAGCTAACATCCACGGTCTAACACAAAATTTCCAAACAGTCCTAACAACGCAAAGTAGTTTTCACTCAAAACTGCTTAAAAACCAGCAATTTAAAAGAAAGAACATTTTTTGTTACAAGTGTCCAACAAATTACTACACATTCAAACTTTAAAAGTAGCGTACACGTTTAGGGCACACGCTTTTTATTACTTGGGGACCATACGCCGCTTTTCATGGAATGGCACGGAAGTGTCACATTGAAGGTTCCATGATAACCGCCGTATGAACACATCTGCGGATGTTTCTAAATTCAAAATTTTACTATTTCATGTTGAATTCTGCTTAAGCCGGTGCTAGGGGGCGTGGACGGTAACTTGCACTTTCCAGTACCGTCCATGAACAGGCTCAATCAAACCGAGCCTGCAACATTTTCAATTTTGCCGTGTTTGGCTTTCTTTAGGGATTCTGTATTTATCTATTTTATAGAATTGTCAATAAATGCACACTCACAAATTACGCGGATGAATATGATTTTAATCAATGAAAATGCTATTTTTAGCGATGTCGATTACCGAATACTACACAAATAAATCTGACTGCCGAGTAGTTGAATATATAGTTTCTACATGTTGGACTGTTTGGGCGAGAAGATTTTTGGTAAATTATTTACTTCAATTTTAAACAATTTTACCCTGAACAAAATACCTCGAAATTACCCTAACCCGAAATGCAATGGAAATTCTAAATTTAGAATGACTTGATTTTATTCAGCCTCTGTTTTTATAACTTCTCCGTGGTGCAGGGGTAACACGCTCGTTTAATGTGTGAGAGGTCTGGAGTTCAAATCCCAGTCGAGTCAACATTTTTTAAAATTCTTTTTTTAGTGTCTTTGTTAAGGAAATAGCCACGATATGCAAGGATAAAGTGTGGCTATCATAAAAAATGAACATAAATGATTTTTTAGCAACGGATATACATGTATACAATCATTTATAATCCATATGTGTAATGCATGATCAACACCACACTTGTGTAATTGTCCCTTATTATGTTATCGCTATTAGCGAAGACCCCCTCTAAAGGTATCTGTTCACACTTACTAACAATATGACACTGGTTACATTACCATGTTGATCATGTTGAGCATAATTGTTTATTATACAATAATTGTAATATCTATTTTAATAAAAAAATACAGATTTTATGAATATTGTTTTCTTTTCTTTTTTGTGTTTTATGTGCTATTTTAATACTGAGTTTTTACGTTTACTACTATTTTAAGAATTCAATTGTCATATTGACCGACGATTATAAGTAAAAACTTAACTGGAAAAAGTCAGTAAATTATGGTTAAACTTTTAATATATAATATTGTTTATTCTTAAAACATATACATGTACATTTGTATTTTTCTTTATCATTTTTTAAATTATCAATCAATTGAATAATTCATAAAATCTAATTTGTAACTTTGAATAATTCCTCGGCATCTTTACTAAACACGAATAACAAATTAAATAAAATGTTTCAAAGTTGATAGTGTCATATTAATACCATAAAAGTGTACCTTTTTTCTCAAAAATTGTACATATTTATTGTTTTTATCTCATATAGATAAAATAAAACATGTTTTTGTTGTTGTTGGGTTTTTTTTCGAATTGTATGTTTATGTATAATAATAATCAATAAATTTGAGAGTTGATCTGTGTTTATTAATTATTGTAACCAAACTAAGTGACAAACATTCATTTTGAAAAAAAACTTATATAACTGTAAATATTTGTTCTGTTATGTAACGATATCAAACATCTACTCCAAAACCGGGAGAGACCGGACAATAAACGTGTGGTAATATTCGTCGGTCACTAGTAAATTCCGGTCAAAATAGACCAGGAGAGACCGGGAATTACCGATAGGAATACATCCCTCTATAAATAGATTTTCGGAATATATAGGTCACCAACTCATCATTCTATACATGTACCATAATAACCCACTGTGTACTACAAAATGATAAATAAAAATACCCCGAAGAGCGCGATTTATTGACGGAAAAGGTTATTTCATTTGAAAATGTTTGCATTGAGAAATTCTCCAGTTCGCTATTCATTGTATATATCGCGACATTTCATTTTTAATTAATAACAAGTAAAATGGTTTCCTGCGGGGAACGTTTTTAATGATATAAATATATTTCATTTAACTATTTTCAATGGGGGGGGGGCGAGGATAAATAAACGTTTGTATCAGGAATATAGTTGACAGTAATCGATTAATATAGAAGAAGGTCTTTGGAAACTGGTGACCGTTGATGACCGGAGAAGGTCGAACATAAAACAATAATTTCTTTTTTTTAAAAATAATTAAATACGCCTACCATTTATGAATAATTCCGAGCAAAAAAAAATTATTAAGTAAACACACAAGTTTACGCAGAAAATATCTCTATTTATTATGGCAGATGCCACTACGAATATTTTAATTTTGTAGATTTTCAGTATAAACAATTTATTGTTTGTAACATTTTGTGATACATATTAAAGAAACATTGATAATTTTCAAACACATCATTCAAGTTTTTCAACCTTAAACGGTAACATAATTATAGAAAATTAAAAATATCACGTAATAGTTTTTTGTTCTTAATTAGGTGTCTTATTCCCTAGATGATTATCCGTAACGTACCGGCAAACGGTATTTATCCAGGTTTCCGAAAAGGTCAATTAACCAATCATGTACGGTTTACAGATCACATGCTCCTCCATGTACCGAAAACAAGTCACGTGCTCCTCCATGCCTCAAAAGTTAAACGCGTACCAATACCCTCCAGACCGCAGGGAATCAACACCCTCATACTGATCGGAATGATCGGCTTTTATTATGTCCGACTAAAAGGCTCGAGAAGTTGCTGTCGCCCTTTCTCATTCCATAAGAGGCGCCGCGCCGAGGCCGCCAAAAATAAACTTATACAGGAAAACAAATACAGATATACAGTACGATTTAGATTGCAAAGATAAGAAAATACCACAGAGCTTGCAGCCCTTTGATTTTACTTGGGGACCATATGCCGCTTTTCATGGAATGGCACTAACGTGTCACATTGAAGGTTTCATGATAACCGCCATATGAACACATCTGCGGATGTTTCAAAATTCTAAATTTTACCAGTTCATGTTAAATGTTGAATTCTGCTTAAGCCGGTGCTAGGGGGCGTGGACGGTAACTTGCACTTTCCAGTACCGTCCATGGACAAGCTCAATCAAACCGAGCTTGCAACATTTTCAGTTTTGTCGTGTTTGGATTTCTTTAGGGATTCTGTATTTATCTACTTTATGGTCACATCCGTGTTATTTGTGCCGTGTGGCGGCTGTAAAAAGTCTCCCCGTACATTTAATCAATGATGTTATATTTTCGATCCTAAAGATCGTTCAACACGACATTATTGTTGTGCTTGTGGTATTCTTAGTTTAAACTTTTCGGCATTTTCTAGTTGGGTGGTTCCAATATTCTTACTTGAATAATGTTGAATCACCCTTAGGATATGTTGCCTGCTTTTTAAATTTGTCTTTTGACGTCTTATCTGTGATATGCAGGCTTCATAACCTCAGATCCCCTCTCAAAATTCCATATTATTTAGTTCCGCCCATTGTTTTCTCGTTTAGAGCACACGCATTTTTTTTTCTTGGGGACCATATGCCGCTTTTCATGGAATGGCACGGAAGTGTCACATTGAAGGTTCCATGATAACCGCCATATGAACACATCTGCGGCTGTTTCAAAATTCTAAATTTTACAAGTTCATGTTAAATGTTGAATTCTGCTTAAGCCGGTGCTAGGGGGCGTGGACGGTAACTTGCACTTTCTATGATCAGAGCTTGAGTAGATTGATTCTGGAGTCTTCGTTGGCTTCACAATCATCGACATCGTTTGTTTGATCGTCCAACTGAATGTCTTTTGTCTGAGTTTCTTCAATAACATATGTCTTAATATCGTCGATATTCCTTATAGAGATGAAGAGAAGGAGGAGATTTCAATGTAGAATCTTAGCTTTCTTATATCGATCACATCACCTTCTCTGCAATGTATCTATCAAGGCCAGGCCAATAAAAACGTACTTTAACCAAAGACATCGTTCGGTCCATGCCTAGGGGGTCCATACCATCGTGAAGGGCACTGAATACATTCTTACGAAGAAGAGCTAGAAACACCAATTGTCTCCTGTCTTTACCATTCAAGGAGGCTGTTCGATACATCATCCCATCAACAGATATTAACTTTCCCCCATCTCGTTAAAATGATTTGAACAGACCCGACGAAGTCGATGGTCTGGTTCCCGAACGGAGATTGTAAATCACTACTGAGATGATTGAATCATCAGAATGGGCCTTAATCCAATCCTTGTTTGAAAGACAAACGGCCACTACGGTAAAGTAGCGTGAAATCATAATTAGCGAATGCAGTTTTCCAACGCTGGCCGGTGGCATCGAGTTTTGCTGCGGTGTTTACATATAAAAGAAGGTTATTATCCGTCACGACCTCGAATTTCCCACCATACAAGTAGTTATGAAACTTATCACATATAACCCACTTCATGGCGAGGAGTTAGAGGCAATGGGCCAGAAAATTCCTCTCAGGTCGACAAAGCCTCGCAAATGCAACCACGTGATCCTTGCCATCGTCCTGCTTCTAGTAAAGAACCGCCCAAGAACAGTTCTGGATGCATCAGTGTGTACACAAATTCAGCATATTCAAGTACTGTGGGCTTGCAAGTCTGTTTCTGATGTCATCAAAGGCATCTTGCTGAGTCTGTTCCCATTTGAGCACTGTTTTTGTATTTTATTCAATTTCTGGGACGACTGTTTGGTATAAATTCCAACAAGAAGATCATTTAAGGGGCATAGCGACGGAAGCGAAACCCTTTAAGAATCGGCGAACCCAAGACATTCAGCAGGTCTTTAATATTCTTTAGGAGAGACCAGTCCTTCACGACCTCAGCCTTGTCTTGATCCGTGTGAATACCTTCCGCAGAGACGACATGTCCGACATGTTGGCTTGAAAATGGCAGTGCATAAATTGCAATGTCTGATGTTTACCTTTTATTATTCTACATACATTCACAGCACAAATAATCTCATTTGTTGAAAATTTATCTAAATTATTTTTCAATTAAATTTAGGGCTTGATACTATACATCCTCATAGTAATAAAACTTTCTCCGTATTGAAATAGTTTCAGACACGAATTGCAGTACGAAACTATTAACTATTATTTGCCTGAAATGTTCTTTGCATTGAGCACATGATTAAATTAAAGGAGACAAAATTATAAAAGTTTATTTACATGACGGTTTTATGAAATAAGTATTCAATAGTTCAACTTATGTTGTTATGTTGTTGTTTCTTCTATATCTTGTATCCTTGTTGTTGCTTAGTTAAGTTCGTTGCTGTATTTAACTTCTCTAATAGCATTCATATAATAGTAATTTATAAGTTTATAACATTATCAAATACAGAAATGGATGATCAACAACAACATGTTTGTTGAGATTCAAATTCATAAAACTGACATGTATGTATTTCTTCACAATTATTATAAAAAACAAACTAAACGACATAATTATAAATGTTGATAAACATAAGATATCTCTATTTTTATCGTAATAATTCCTTTCTTTAAGTATGGAACCTTTTTTATTTACGTAAAAATAAAGTGTGAGCATATTATTCATTCGGTAACTATTCGTATAATAAGCCTTTAGAATTTTGAACACTAAAAAATTTATTTGACGAACAACAGCCTAGTAAAAAGCTCTTTCAGTTTTGAAAAGATTACTTGCAATTTTCTTTTTGAAGTTTGAATAGATATTTGCTAAGCATTCAAAACCTTTTTTAAATCTATATTGCCGTTGTCAATAAGTCAATATAATTTATTTGCTAATTGAAGTACAGATCGATTTGGTCGCGTCATAGTTTCTAAGCATTATTTACCAAAGACATTTGATAAACAAAGTTTCTAAAGCCTATTTAAGTCCCGTCATTACCTAGTCTTTCAGTTAGTTATTTTTATTGAACAGCGAAAGTCAACAATCAACATGAAAAAGAAACCATTGAAGGTCGTTATTAACACTGCTGAGAATGCAAGTGGCACAATTCATAAACATTTTCAGGTGCAGTTTTTAAGATTGCATCTGCATGAATGTTTATTCTGAAATGTTTGTATTTAAGTACCAAGAAGAGGGAGACAGTTAATTAAGTAATGAAGTCCAAAAGACAGGTAATTTCAATCCATTATTACATGTAAGCCTTCCGATTTACAATTACACTTTAAAAGATCAATATTATCTCTCTTATAAAGCTTTTTGTATTGTACATAATTATCTGTTTAAGCGATAACTATATGGGTCTTTACATTTAACGTTTAAAATTGTATACATGATTTCAAGTTATTATGGTGGTGGTTATGGGGTTGGTAATTGTTACTCCAGATCACGTCTGTAAGCCACATTGAATTTACCAGAGCACAGTTCAACCAACGCATCGTTTTGGGCAGGCTGTCAAGTAGATTATTATCACTTCCGCAAGTGACTGAAACTTCTGTACATGCTAGAACCAAGGTCGCCCGATTCACTGTCCAGCTCTCTTCCTATTGAACTAACCGGGCGGATAACTACCAACGGTATTTGGCCTTCATAACCGATTTGGTAAAACATTTTTGGTAAATTAAATGTTGTATACGTACGACTGTAATATCAATAGAAAAATATTAATCTTAAAGAAACTCCAATAACGATACATGGTGCATGAAAGCTACGGCTGGTGTCCTTTTAAATAAAGACAGAGAATTAAAAAATCGTTAGTGCCGTTTAAGATATGTTTTTGACACGCTTATGTTTAAGATATGTATGGCACGCTATTTTTTTTGATGACAGACAATTTTTATTAAGTGTGTTTTATGGGTGATATTTACTGCTGAAATTAAATTTTGTCCAATGGCATTGTTAGATTTTTAGAAATCGGTTGTACATTTCGTTAATTTATGATCAAATGAGCATGAGATAATATCCCGGAAAATCAGGTTTAAGTAGTTATACGTGCGTTTTATCTGCATGTATCAATTCATTTCTGCCAAGGGACTGCGTCGGGTTAGACAGATTTATTTCATAAATACTGACGAACAAACATAACTGTTAATAGTTACCAATGTGTTTTACAATTAGACCGACAGATCAACGTGTGTGTAATTTTTGTTTTTATATTTTTTTGTCATGAAGATAGAGATCAATTTATCTCCTATAAGTGACATACCTCAATCAATGTTACGTCGAAGTTATCTTACAATGTTCAATTTAAAACTGTATTCGAACGAGAATAATTAAAGAAAAGTACAAATGAGAAATTAAAACAGTTCGCGTCTTCCCCTTTGCTTTTCTTTAATTTATCCCCTCCTCTTTCCCGGGTCTCCTGTCCCCTTCCCCTGTGCCCTTTGACTGACTGGGCCTATTATTCAATCATTTATTTGTTCTCTCTGAATTTCTTATCGGTTACAAATTATTGCATATTATTCAAGCATTTATTTTTTCCTTGAATTCCTTATCAGTTACAAATCATTTATCAGTTTATTGATTAGCCTGTCCGTGCTCTGCCTTGTGTCCTGTCCTGTTTTTGTTTGGGGTCCGCCTGGGCTTATTGCCATTGTTGCTTGGTCGCGTGGGGGTTGCACTCCGCCTTTCCTTGTTGATCTTGTGTATCATATTTTTTATTAGATAAAGCAGTCATATTCTATGCTAAAATAGAGAAACGAAGACTCCCTAAAGGAAGTCCAAAACGTCAAAATTGAAAATGTTGCAGGCTCGATTTGATTGAGTCTGTTCATGGCCGGTACTGTTAAATGCAAACTACCGTCCACGCCCCCTAGCACCGGCTTAAGCAAAATTCAACATTTAACATGAACTGGTAAAATTTTGAATTTTGAAACATCCGCAGATGTGTTCATATGGCGGTTATAATG